>NC_092712.1:16217963-16318963 GCF_047496885.1 Scyliorhinus torazame | reverse complement strand
CCAGAATGTGGGCACCTCCAGTGGGTGGCATGTAGCGTCCCTTCGGAAGCCTTGCCCTGTGACCACCCGTGTGAGCGACTCCTGGACTGCGGGCACACGTGCCGGCAACGGTGCAGCGAAAACTGTGCTGACTCTCCCTGTCCGGCCAAGTGCACCGAGGTGCTGCAGTGTGGGCACCCGTGCATGGGCACGTGCACCGATTGCCTGGAGGGGAGGCTGCACCGGGGCTGCAATCGGAAATGCGGGCGGGTGCTTCTGTGCGGCCACCAGTGTAAGGACCCCTGTGCTGATAGCTGCCAGCCCTGCCGCCTGCCGTGCGACTACAAGTGTGGGCATGGTCAGTGCCAGAAGAGGTGCGGTGAGATCTGCAGCCCGTGCCTGAAGCCATGCCCATGGAGGTGCAAGCACCACCCGTGCAGCCGGGCCTGCTTTGAGGAGTGCGACCGCCCTCGCTGCGACCAGCCCTGCGACCTGGTGCTCCCCTGCGGGCACCCCTGCGTCGGCCTGTGCGGGGAGGTGTGCCCGACCCTGTGCCGCACGTGCCACGCGCCCAAGCTGATCGCCGCCTTCTTTGGCTCGGAGGGCAGCCCCGGAGCCCGTTTTGTGGTGCTGGAAGACTGTGGGCACATCCTGGAGGTGGGCGGGATGGACCGGCTGATGGACGAGGGCCCGCGCCCCCTCCGGCTCGAATCATGCCCAAAGTGCGGCACTCTCATCCAGTGGCACAGCCGCTACAACACCGCCATCAAGAGGAGGTGGCATGGCATCAATCACGTGAAGAAGGTCATCCTGGGCAGCTCGGAGGAGATCGAGGAGAAGAAGCAGCAGCTGACCGAGAGCATCATCGCCGCCTCCATCAACCTGCATTATGGCGAGCAGCGGTACGACATTCGCAAGAAGGTTAAAACCTCCCGGTCTCTCCAGGAACTGGCCACGCTGGAGAGAGCCCTCGGCATTTTCCGATTCCTGGACATGGTGAGGAAGCAAACCAAAGCTTGCACATCAGAGCGCCGGGTGAGCTTGGAATTGATGCTAACCAAGCTGGACTGGTGGCTGGGCACCAAGCGGGTAACCTTCACCCGCCAGCAACTGGGCGAGTGTCGGAACGAGATCGCCAGGATATCCTACCTCACCGATCTGATGCGCCTGCTCAGTCACTGTGAGGCCAGTAAGTTGACACTGGCCGACGAGGTGGCGAAGACTCTTGACCCCCTCCTGGAAAACCTGAGGGGAAAGCTGACGGAAGAGTCGGAGCCGAAGATCAAAGGGGACCTGGAGAAGATCGGGCAGCTCTTCCCCTGTGGAGGCCTGTGGATCTCAGAAGATGAACGCTTGTCGGTGGCCAAGGACATGGAGATGGCGAAGAGAGACTGGTACCTGTGCCCCGCTGGTCACCTGTATGCGGTGGAAGAGTGTGGCGTGTCTGCCGACCAGGCAGAATGCCTGGAGTGCACGCTGATGATTGAAGGAGAGGTCCAACCTCCTGAGGAGGACATTTCTCACGTGGTTGAGATGGACGGCGGTCCCACCTGTGCCAGCAGCCCCTCGGGGGGCGACCTCCTTCCACCCGCCTTAGAAAGCTGCGAGCTCTTGCCCCATCCCAACGATAGTTCCGGCTGACGTACCCCAGTGCAGGACTGAGCGAGCACTGCAATGTTTGAGGTGCAGCTTTTGATATGAGAAACCAAAGTGAAGTCCTGTGGAATCTCTCGGCTGAATGTAGAAGATAACTCGTGGAGTACTTTGACGAGCATCAGCTGAGCTCTTAACTCCAACGGCCAACACAAGTGAACGAAATGAACTGGTCACAGTCTCATTAAACGTTTTACTTCGTTCATTGATGCGACCAGCATTTATTACCCGTTCCTAATTGCCCCTTCAGAAGGTGGTGGTGAGCCTGCCTACTTGAATCGCTGCAGTCCCTGCGGTGTAGGTACGCCCACCGTTCTATTGATTTTCAAATTGGTTTACGTCTCTCGCACCCTGTCCAATAGCAATCGACAGGAGATGGATCCTTCACAGCAGGACGATTGGAGTTTTGTTACTGTCCCGCTGGGACACAAGTTCTAGATTTCCATGATGTACAATAAACAATCTTCTGAGCAATTCCTGTTGTCGTCTTGTTTGCTGATCTCCGATTAGCGAGTGGGGGTGGGAATCTTTACTCAATCAGGGTTAGGTTATTCAATCGTAGAACACAGCGTGGAAGAAGACCATTCAACCCGTTGCACCAGTGCTGTCCCTTCCGAAAGACCTCTTCCCTGACTTGGGCGGCACGGTAGCATAGTGGTTAGCACAATTGCGTCACCGCTCCAGGGTCCCAGGTTCGATCCCAGGCTTGGGTCACTGTCTGTGCGGAGTCTGCACATCCTCCCCGTGTGTGCGTGGGTTTCCTCCGGGTGCTCCGCTTTCCTCCCACAGTCCAAAGGTGCAGGTTAGGTGGATTGGCCACGCAATTTAGCCCTTAGTGTCCAAAATTGCCCTTAGTGTTGGGTGGGGTTACTGGGTTATGGGAATAGGGTGGAGGTGTGGACCTTGGGGAGGGTGCTCTTTCCAAGAGCCGGAGCAGACTCGATGGGCCGAATGGCCTCCTTCTGCACTGTAAATTCAATTCTTTCTTTTTTTTAAATAAATTTAGAGTACCCAATTCTTTCTTTCCAATTGAGGGGCAATTTAGCGTGGCCAATCCACCTAATCTACACATAATACTCTTTATTGTCACAAGTAGGCTTATATTAACACTGCAATGAAGCAACTGTGGAAAGCCCCTAGTCGCCACATTCCGACACCTGTTCCGGTACACGGAGGGGGAATTCAGAATGTCCAAATTACCTAACAAGCACATCTTTCGGGAATTGTGGGAGGAAACCGGAGCACTCGGAGGAAACCTACGCAGACACAGGAGAACAGACACAGACAGTCACCCAAGACGGGAATCGAATCTGGGTCCCTGGAGCTTTGAAGCAACAGTACTAACCACTGTGCTACCCTGCACATCTTTGGGTTGTGGGGGTGAGACCCATGCAGACACTGGGAGAATGTGCAAATTCCACATGGACTCCACCTAGGGTTGGGATCGAACCCGGGTCCTTGGCGCCATGAGGCAGCAGTGCTAACCACTGCACCACCGTGCCACCCTTTACCCCCGTAACCTAACTTGAACATCCCTGGGCACTCGGGGGAAATTTAACATAGCCAGTCCACCTAATCTGCACATCGTTGGACTGTGGGAGGAAACCGGAGCACCCGGAGGAAACCCACGCAGACACGGGGAGAGCGTACAAACTCCCCACAGACAGTCACCTGAGGCCGGAATTCAACCTGGGTCCCAAATGTCTGGCGCTGTGAGGCAGCAGTGCTAACCAATGTGCCGCCCTCTGTGTAAAACGTAGTCTAGTGGTGGCTTACATCTAATGCTCTGGAGATATTGGTTCAAATCCCACCACGGAGCAGGTGGCATTTATATTTAGTTAATAAATAAAAATCCAGAATTGAAAGCTATGTCCATCAAAACTTTTTTTTTGGTAAAATATTTTATTAAAGCATTTGTGATTTTATAACAGTAACAATAAACCATATACAAACTATAAACATAGTGCAAAGAGCCTCTACCTCCCTCCGATCCCACCGTCCACGAACAGTAATCTAGACTATACCCCCCCCCCCCCCAAAACATATGGGCATGGTTCGCCCGACACCCCGCACACCTCGGGCACCTGTCCTCCACCCCAAAAAACCTACTCATTCTTGCCGCCATTATATGCGCCTGATGCACCACCTTAAACTGGATTAATCCAAGCCTGGCACATGATGAGGAGGAGTTCACCCTGCCTAGGGCATCGGCCCACAGGCCCTCATCCAGCTCCTCGCCCAGCTCCTCCTCCCACTTACCCTTCAACTCCCCCACTGAGGCTTCCTCTACTTCCTGCAGCTCCTGATATATGTCCGACACCTTCCCCTCCCCTACCCAGACGCCAGACACCACCCTAGTGAACCCGAGCATTGACCCTCTTCGGGCGAACTTGATTTTCTCCAGACTGAGAAAGCCAGCCATGTCACTGACCCATGTCTCTGATCTTGGGGACTTTGAGTCCCTCCAAGCTAACAGTATCCGTCTCCGGTCTACCAGGGAGGCAAAGGCCAAGACGTCGGCCTCTCTCGCCCCCCCCCCCCCTGGACTCCCGGGTCCTCCGACACTCCGCAAATCGCCACTTCTGGACTCGGTGCCACCCTGGTTTTTAACACCGTGGGCATGGCATCTGCAAACCCCTGCCAGAATCCCCTCTGCTTCGGGCATGTCCAGAACATGTGGACATGGTTCGCTGGCCCTCCCACGCACCTCGTGCACCTGTCTTCTATCCCCCAAAACTTGCTCATCCGGGACACCGTCATGTGTGCCCAGTGAACAACCTTAAATTGTATCAGGCTGAGCCTGGCGCAAGACGTGGACGTGTTGACCCTGCTTAACGCATCCGCCCAGAGACCATCCAATTTGGTAGGTAGGCCAGACCAGGTAAGGATGGCAGATTTCCTTCCCCGAAGGACATTACTGAACCAGATGGGTTTTATGACAGTCGCCAATAATTTATAAATATAGGAACAAGATGAGGCATTTGGCCCTTCGAGTCCGCTCTCCATTCATTATATCATGGGTGATCATTCAAGTCAGTAACCTGATCCCGCCTTCCCCTCCATATCCTTTGATCCCTTTAGCCCCCAAGAGCTATATCTAACTCCTCCTCCTTGAAAATGTACGATGCTTTCGCCTCATGGTTTATTAAATTCAAATTTCACCATTTGCTGTGGTGAGATTTGAACCTGGGACCCCAGAGTTACCCTGGGTTTCTGGATTGCTAGTCCAGCAGCACAACCGCTACATCGCCACCTTCCCATTTGATCTGATAATTCTCAACTCCACTGCCTTATCCCCATAACCCTCATCTCCCTCACTACACTTCGAATATAGTGTTCAATTCTGGTCGCCACACTACCAGAAGGATGTGGAGGCTTTAGAGAGGGTGCAGAAGAGATTTACCAGAATGTTGCCTGGTATGGAGGGCATTAGCTATGTGGAGCGGTTTAATAAACTCGGTTTGTTCTCACTGGAACGAAGGAGGTTGAGGGGCGACCTGATAGAGGTCTACAAAATTATGAGGGGCATAGACAGAGTGGATAGTCAGAGGCTTTTTCCCAGGGTAGAGGGGTCAATTACTAGGGGGCATAGGCTTAAGGTGCGAGGGGCAAGGTTTAGAGGAGATGTATGAGGCAAGTTTTTTTACGCAGAGGGTAGTGGGTGCCTGGAACTCGCTACCGCAGGAGGTGGTGGAAGCCGGGACGATAGTGACATTTAAGCGGCATCTTGACAAATACATGAATAGGATGGGAATAGAGGGATACGGACCCAGGAAGTGCAGAAGATTTTAGTTTAGACGAGCAGTATGGTCGGCACAGGCTTGGAGGGCCGAAGGGCCTGTTCCTGCGCTGTACTTTTCTTTGTTCTTTGTTCAAAACTCTGTCTATCTCAGCCTCGAACATACTTAACGACCTGGCCTCTACAGCTCTCTGCGGTAAAGAATTCCACAGATTCACTCCCCTCTGAGAGAAGAAATTCCTCCTCATCTCTGTCTGGAATGGGCGACCCCTCACTCTGAGATTCTGCCCTCTGGTCCTAGGCTCTCCCACAAGAGGAAACAACCTCTCAACATCTAAAGGGCTGGTGCATACCTGTTGGGCCGAATGGCTTCCATCTGCTCTGTAAATTCTATGATCTCCCCTGTCAAGCCCCCTGAGAGTCCTGTATGTCTCAATAAGGTTGTCTCTCATTCTTCTAAACTCAAATGAGTACAGGCCCCACCTCATAAATTAGGGGCAGAATTAGGCCACTCGGCCCATCGAATCTGCTCCGCCATTCTAACATGGCTGATATGTTCTTCATCTGCTACCATAATGTTACAGATCAAGAGCTGGATTGCAAAATCAGCCAGAGCATCTCCTCCCTAGAACACATGACTAGGAGCGGGAGTTGGCAATTTAGCCCCCGGAGCCAAAACACCTTCAATGTGATCGTGGCTGATCCCATCATGGCTTCAACTCCACCGCCCTGCCCGTTCTCCATAACCCTTCAACCCGTTACCAATTAAAAATCTGTCTAACTCCCTCCTTAAATTTACTCACTGTCCCAGCATGCACCGCACTCTGGGGTAGCGAATTCCACCGATTCACAACCCTTTGGGAGAAGTAGTTTCTCCTCAAATCTGTTACTAGACTATGACCACTCGTTCTGGAGCCCACAGAGGAAGCAAATGCTCCACGTCTACTTTATCCAAACCTTTTAGCATCTTGAAAATGGCTCATTGTCACAAGTAGGCTTCAAATGAAGTTACTCTGAAAAGCCCCTTGTCGCCACATTCCGCCGCCTGTTCGGGGAGGCTGGTACGGGAATCGAACCGTGCTGCTGGCCTGCCTTCAAAGCCAGTGATTTAGCCCTGCGCTAAACAGTCCCTCTTGAATACCTCTTGATTCTCCCCTCATTCTTCTAAACTCTTGAGTATGGGCCTAAACTGCTCAATCTCTCTTCATACGACCAGCCACTCATCTCTGGAATCAATCTCGTGAACCGACTCTAATCGTAGAATTAAAACTTGGTCGTCATACAAAATGGAGGCACTGGCGAGGGTGCAGAGCTGATTTACCGGGAGCACCCCATAGATGCATTTTATCAGGAACAAATTGCCTGGCTGGCCACTTCTCTCGATGATAAGGCTGACGGGTGATCTAATCGAGGTCTTTAACATTATGGAAGGTTTTGATCAAGTGGATACAGAGAGAATGTTTCCTCGTGCCATTAGAACTGAGATGAGGAGGAACTACTTCTCGCAGAGTGTGGTGAATTTGTGGAATCCGCTGCCCCCCCTAGTGCGGTGGAATCTGAGTCTTTAATGTTTTCAAGAAAGAGGTGTTTCTGATTTATAAAACGGGTTAAAGGGATCTGGGGAACAGTTGGGGCGGTGGATTTGAGAGCAGGAAGAGATCAGCCGTGATCAGATTGAATGGTGGAGCGGGCCCGAGGGGCTGAAATGCCCATCTCTGCTCCTTGATTCCTATGTTCCATGTCGGGAAGGGCATAACTGAGGCCATCAGTATAAGATAGTTAGCAAGAAATTCACATTCGGGAGAAATGCCTTTACCCAGAGAGTGGTGAGAATGTGGAACTCACTCCTACAGGAAGTGGTTGAATTCACTAGTAGAGCTGGAACATCGCAAATAAGAGCAGGAGCTTCACATTCAACATGTTCATCGCTGATCCTCTAACTCAACAACCAACTTCAGCGCTCTCCCCATACCCCTCGTTGCCTTTCGAGTCTAGAAATCTTATCTATTTCCTTCTTAAATGTATTCAGGGACTTGTCCTCCTTAGCCTTGTGCGGTAGAAAATTCCACAGGTTCTCCACCCTCTGAGTGAAGACATCTCTCCTCGTCTCCGTTCTAAATGAACTACACTGAATCCTGAGACTGTGATCCCTTGTTCTAGACCCTCCCAGACAGAGGAAACAACATCCTTGCATCCAGTCTACCCAGCTCTGTCTGAATTTAATGTTTCAATTAGATCCCCTCACATTTTTCTCAATCCCAGTGAATACAGGCCGTCGACCCAATCTCTCCTAATATGACCACCCTGCCGTCCCAGGAATCAGCCTAGTGAACCTTAGCTGCCCTCCTTCTGTGGCAAGTATAAACTTTCTTTGGTAATGTTACAACACCCTGGGCGGGAGCACGTTCAATTTCAGCCCCACAGGCCCCAGAGTCCCAACACAAGTGAATTAACCGATGATTTCATAGAATCACCGACCCTTGGAAAGAGCACCCCACCTAAGATGATGCCGCCGCCCTCTCCCCCGTAATCCCGTTGCCACACCCAAACCAACCTTTTTGGACACTAAGGGCAATTTTGGACACTAAGGGGCAATTTAGCACGGCCAATCCACCTAACCTGCACATCTTTGGACTGTGGGAGGAAACCGGAGCACCCGGAGGAAACCCACCCAGACACGGAGAAAAGGGCAGACTCCACACCGACAGTGACCCAAGCCGGGAATCGAACCTGGAGCTGGGAAGCAACTGTGCTAATCACTGTGCTACCGTGCTTGTATAAGTTTCTGACTGCTCCAGTGACTTACAGGCACGAGATTTGTAAGTGAAACACAACAACTGTTTATTTGGAACAAAAATAGAGATGAGACATGCAATAGTTATACTAGAATAACGGGCAGCTAATCTACACCTTACCTCCACCCCCCACCCGCCTTCACCCACCCACCCTCTATACCCAAACACACTCAAGACAGGCACACGCTGGGGAAGGGGGAGGGGTAAAAATAAGAAGAGGATGAGTACGAAATGGAAGATGAGCATCTGGCTTCGAATGTTGAAGTTGTCGCCCTCGCAGAATGATTGGAACCACCGATTGGTTTGTTAAGGAGGATCTTCTGGCTGGAACATTCAGTCAGAACTCCCAGGCCGTAGGATTCCCTCTGCACCTCATGGCTTGTGTAATTCGTACTTGTTTCCAAGTCCACCAGAATGATCAACAGCCTTTCTGAGACAAGAACAAGAGTTCCCCACACAGGATTTGAAAAGGGTTTTTAAACTACCGACCCTGCCTTCAGCTGGTGGATGGTCTGGATTTACTTAAGATTTTCTTTGTCTCCCCTCAAACCCAGTTGTCAGCCTGAATTTCCTCTTACTTGGTTTCCAGACTCACTAGAATGTCCTCCAGCTTTACCGAGGATAGAATAGAGCCTCCAACTGGGTGTTTGTGGGAGGTTTACCCTTACAGGGAGAAACTCAACCTCCTTCAACTCTGAGTTCAAAAGGAAACTAAAACCTGGAAACACAGTCTCACAGAGGAAGGAACATGCCAGAGAAAAACCTGACCAATCAGCATTGAGCACCAGCATCCAGGCAATTCAAAATAGTCTATTGGCCGACAGCCAAGTCCATCAAGATGTATCAGCACTGATGTCAGACCAAACAGCACATCCTGCTGGAATTTCTTTTTTTTTAAAATTAAAGTCCCACCAGGACATGGCAAAGAATCCTAGTCGATTATGTGGGGCCAGTCGAAGGCACCTGTTTGTGGTCATGGTTGATGTGCATTCAAAGTGTCCTGATGTAGGCATTATGAAATCACCAACTCTGGGACAGACCAGAGAAAGGCTTGATGAGGTATATGCAAGAGTCAGGCGACCTGAACAACTCGGGAGTGATAATGGCACTCAGTTAGGGGCAGCACGGTAACACAGTGGTCAGCACAGTTGCTTCACAACTCCAGGGTCCCAGGTTCGATTCCCGGCTTGGGTCACTGTCTGTGCGGAGTCTGCACGTTCTCCCCGTGTCTGCGTGGGTTTCCTCCGGGTGCTCCGGTTTCCTCCCACCGCCCAAAGATGTGCAGGTTCGGTGGATTGGCCATGCTAAATTGCCCTTAGTGTCCAAAAGAAAAGGTTAAGTGGGGTTACGGGGATTGGGTGGAGGTGTGGGCTTGGATAGGGTGCTCTTTCCAAGGGCCGGTGCAGACTCAATGGGCCAAATGGCCTCCTTCTGCACTGTAAATCCTATGAGTTCACATCAGCTGAAATCGAGGACGACCTGAAGAGGTGTGGCACACACCAAATCTGCCAACAGCTTAGCTGAATGTTTCACATAGCACACTGGGCTAAATCGCTGGCTTGTAAAGCAGACCAACGCAGGCCAGCAGCACGGTTCAATTCCCGTACCAGCCTCCCCAAACAGGCGCCGGAATGTGGCGACTAGGGACTTTCCACAGTAACTTCATTTGAAGCCTACTTGTGACAATAAGCGATTTTCCTTTTCATTTCATTTCAAACATGCAGTGAAGGTTTTGAGGGATCAAGGCTCTCTACATACACGTGTCAATATCTCACCCCGCAACCCAAAGATGTGCAGGGTAGGTGGATTGGCCGCACTAAATTGGTGACTCCCGCACTCCAGCAATTGTACTAGCCAGAAGAATCTGATGTCATACGCTGTGCAAACTGATGATGAACAAATTTGGCATCGACTAATTATTGTGCGAGTACAGAATTTGTATCAGTTGCTTACATAGCGTCTGAACATCAACATGCCCGAGCTGAGGACTACAACATGCCAAAGTTATTGAACCTGTTACGACAACAGAACCAGAAACAGTTCCTGTGTTGGTTTTGCCAGCTGTAACACCGACCAGGAAGAGACTCTGTTATGACATCCTGGACTAGTGCACGGTCAATTCTAGTTCCACAGCCCCCGGAGCCCCAACGCAAGTGAATTAACCAATAATTTGTATAAGGTTTCTGAGATCTATGGCCCGCTACTGCTCCAATGAATTAAAGGCACCAGATTTGTGAGTGAAATACAACTCTTTATTTCTAACAAAATAGAGATGAGACGTGAAATAATTAGGATAGGACAACAGACAGCTAATCTACTACCTCCCCTCCACCCCTTTTACCATCCCACCCTCTACCCAAACACACACAAGACAGGCACACACACACGCAGGGAGAGGAAGGGGATAAAATAATAATAAGATTAATATGAAATAGAAGATGAGTATCCTTGCTTCGGATATTGAAGTCATTGCAGCAAAAAGTTGTCCTCCCAGGATGCGGAGTGGTTGGAACCACGGGTTGGATTGCTACCGAGGATGTAACTGAGGCCGGGATGGTGTCCTTTCCTTCAGACCAAGCCCACTCTGGGAAATTCTTTCACTTGAAGGGAATGGCAATGGGTTTACTGCAAGAGGTGGGAACCAATTGCATTTAGAAAAGTCCAATTTACTTTCTTCTTCCAGGTTGCTATCTCCTTTATTAGCTTTGGAGGAATTGCTTGCCAATAGTTCATGATCAATTATTGACGAATCTATTCGGTAACAGCCGTTTACCATCACTTCATAATCAGAACTGAAATCAAAGTAAAGATCCTCATCTGACTCTCCATCCTTCTGGTCACCGTTCAGCCTGAGAACGCTGGTTCACGACCACTATCATCTGATAGGTGATCAACACGCTGTCAACATCTCTTTCTCTGTGTAGCCTACTGCTCACTGAGTTTTCCTAGCTCCCGTATGCCCTACTGTTGGCTAACATGGCGACAGAGAGTCTCCGCATCTTGAGGGGCCGAGCCCTCACCTTGAGGGGCTAGGCCTGCGCCGGAGTGATTTCCGCCCCGCCGGCTGGCGCGGAAATGGCTTTGCCGTGCGACGCATGCGCGGGAGCGTCAGCGGCCGCTCACGGCATCCCCGCGCATGCGCAGTGGAGGGGGTCTCTTCCGCCTCCGCCATAGTGAAGACCATGGCGAAGGCGGAAGGAAAAGAGTGCCGTCACGGCACAGACTCTCTGTCGCCATGGGTGAAGCTACAACCTTCATCCCCCATTGAATCCTTCCCTAAAAGGAAGTCTACTCTTTCTACTGGAAATACCTTAACCACTCCGACAACTACTGGACCTGACACTAAATCATACTCCAATTGCACTTTATATAATGGAACGGGGATACAACTTCCACCTATCCCATTCACTAATACCTCAGCTTTCACTGAGCTCTCTGGAGGAATAAACAATTCCTTCTTCAGAACAAAAGTTTGAGTAGTTCCTGTGACCTTTACATTTAATATGGGTTTGGGTACATTAGTTGAGAAAATGTTCCTCTCTCTTTTCTCTTGTTCCTCTCTCTCTAATTCCACCCATGTCACTTCCATTTCCATTTATTTTTCTTTTTGCCTGGCCTCCATTGCCCTTTGCTTCATCTCTATTTCTATTCTCTTTAATTCCCTTTCATGCTCTAACTGCAACCCAACTCTCCCCAGGTCCATTTCCCAACCCAAGACATCCCTGATGCTGCTCTCTCTCATCGGCTCCCCTGTGCTCCGAGTGCCTCCATCAAATTTAAGTGTTTAGCAATCGCTTCAAGTACCTCTGCCTTCTTAGCTTTAACTGGTACAGCCAGTTTTAATTGCCCTGCCAATTCGACTAGGGGATCTTTGCGAAGCCCCTCGAAATAAACCAGAGTTAAGTCTTCCACCTGATTAAACACTTTGCAGCTTCCAGAGCCACCCTGTTTCATCACTACCAACCTGGGGCAGGATTCTCCGCAATCGGCGCGATGTCCGCCGATAGGCGCCAAAAACGGTGCGAATCAGTCCGGCATCGCGCCGCCCCAAAGGTGCGGAATTCTCCGCATCTTGAGGGGCCGAGCCCTCACCTTGAGGGGCTAGGCCCGCGCCGGAGTGATTTCCGCCCCGCCGGCTGGCGGGAAAGGCCTTTGGCGCCCCGCCAGCTGGCGCGGAAATGACTTTGGCCGTGCGACGCATGCGCGGGAGCGTCAGCGGCCGCTCACGGCATCCCCGCGCATGCGCAGTGGAGGGGGTCTCTTCCGCCTCCGCCATAGTGAAGACCATGGTGAAGGCGAAGGAAAAGAGTGCCCCCACGGCACAGGCCCGCCCGCGGATCGGTGGGCCCCTGATCGCGGGCCAGGCCACCGTGGGGGCACCCCCCGGGGCCAGATCGCCCCGCGCCCCCCCCCAGGACCCCGGAGCCCGCCCGCACCGCCTTGTCCCGCCGTTCGAAAGGTGGTTCAATCCACGCTGGCTGGCGTGGGTTGACAGCGGCGGGGCTTCTGCCCATCGCGGACCGGAGAATCGCTGGGGTGGGCCCGCCGACCGGCGCAATTTCTGCCGACTGGCGCGGCGCGATTCCCGCCCCCGCCGGATCTCTGGTGGCGGAGAATTCGGGACACGGCGGGGGCGGGATTCACGCCAGCCCCCGGCGATTCTCCGACCCGGTGGGGAGTCGGAGAATCGCGCCCCTGGTGTCTCTTTATAATTTACATTGTAACCCAAATTTGCTCCACGTTCCTGGACGAACCTCCAAATTATATTACCGTGGGCTAGTGTGCGGTCAATTCCAGCCCCATAGGCCCCAGAGTGGCAACACAAGTGAATTAACCAATACTTTACAGGCACCAGCCCTAACCTTAATCCTAACCCTAACAAAAATAGAGGTAAGACATGCAATGTATCTATGATAGAACAACGGCCATCTATTCTGCTACTCCCCCCTTTACTGTCCCATCCTCTACCCAAACACACAAGACAGACGCTTACAGGGAAGGGGAAGGGATAACATAATAAGAGAGTTAATTTTTCCTGGTCAAGCGAGGATATTTTGAAACAGTCGGAACAAAGGTTTTCTGTATTGCCTTGACTCTAAACCTTAGAAGCTTGTTTGTTGTAAACTTGGCCTTTAGGCTTGGTAGCTGGAAACTGGCCTGTCCGCTTTCTGAGACTGCTTGCTGGTAACTGCTTTTCCTGGCTTCTCAGGGACTAGTCAGTTATACCTTTGTTATTCTTTGATTATGTCTTCTGTATATTTGATTGTCTGTCCCCATCAACTTCCTTGACTGTACATTAACCCAATACCTTCCCAATTATCTAGAAACTGTTTCTTTTCCATGAACTTGCTATCAGGAGAGACGCATACCAATTGAGTATTCTCTACTGCTGTCTCCAGATAGATTCATGAGACGGGGCAATGATTGGAATCACTCTTGTTGGAGATGGGCATTGCCTGGCACTTGTGTGGCACGAATGTCACTTGCCACTCATCAGTTCAAATTTGAGCATTGCACAAGTCTTGCTGGTGATTGCACAATGTTTAGCACCATTCCTAACTCCTCGGTTACAGAAGCACTTGATGTCCAAATGCAGCAAGAGCTGGAAGAAGAGTTACGACTCAAAGTGTTAACTTGCATAGAATCCCTACAGTGCAGATGACCATTTGGCCTAACAAGCCCTTCGAATGAGCACTCTATCCATGTCCATTCCCACATCCACCCCACCCTATCCCTGTAACCTCATACCCTAACCTGCACATCCCTAGACACTAAGGGACAATTTATCATAGCCAATCCACAGACACGGGGTTGTTATGGGCGAGGCGTTTTCAGAACCCCAAAATGTATCATGGAGTTCAACCAACCTCCCCCTTTAATGGATTTGTTGCTTTTCCTAGCACACGGCTTTTTCCCTAGGTGTGGGATTACAATTATGGACACGTGGGTTTTTAAACACAAAACACTGTTTATTCCATGAACTCAACTAAATATCTTAAATAAACATTGGATCTCCTAACACCCCTTACTTCAAAGATAACTCAGAAAATATTGCAACAGTAAATAACTCCTTAAAATGTTCCTTCAAACTTCCAAGAGACTTAACACCTTTAAACAAAATCACATCAGGTTAAAGGCTTCACTATTATAAGTTTAAATCACCCAAATGATCCAGAGATGGTCTTTCATGGCAGAGATCCAGCTCACTGCAAAACACAGACACCCACCCAGCTCTTTTCCTCCAAACTGCAAAACTAAACTGTAAAATGGCTGACCTGACCTCAGCTCCACCCACTCTCTGACATCATTGTTTTCTTAAAGGTACATTGCTTAAACATCCATGTCTTAAAGGTACTCTCACATGACACCTCCCCCCAAGAAAAAAATAAATAAACCATCAACTTCAAGATGGTTTCATTTTTCACTTTTGCACCATCCACTAAGAAATGTACACAGTAAATATACCTTTTCGTTTTTAAAAAAAAAACAACACAAGCAAACAGGTATAATAATATAGTCCATTTTTCTTTGTTCTTCCTCTTCCAACCGAAATCCTTCTCGATTGACAGTCTCTTTGAACAAAGTCTCTGCACAATCCAGCCATTCCTCTACTCCTCGGCATTTCTCTTTAGAATCAGATACTTTAGTTCAATCTGACCACAGAGTCCCTTGTAATTCTCCAATACAGGAACATTGGTGATCACAGCTTTCAGGCAGTCAAATGCCTGTTGAAATTCCGCTGTCCATTGAAATATTTAGGTTTCTTTAGCAAGTCCATCAGTGGAGTAATCACGCCACAAAACTTTTGCACAGCTGTTCGATCAAATTCATTCATGTTAAGAGATCGCATTATTTCCCTTCATCTTGAGGATGTCGGAAACTCCTCAAGGAAAGTGATTCGGGCTTCTCCAAATTCACTTTCGGCTAGATTCATCACCAAACCCGCCGCCTGAAGTCGATCGAAGAACTCCATACGATGTTTTAAATGTTCTTTCCATGTCTGGAAGTTGAAAATAAAAGCAGATTGTCCCACTTTCTCCATGCAATCCTTCAATGGTGGGACAGGATAAGAGTCCGTTCTTGTAACTGCATTCACCTTTCTATAGTCCACACACAATTGTTGGGTAGCATCTGGTCTAGGTACCATCACAATGGGTGAGCTCCATTGGCTGCAACCCACTTCAATTATGCCATTCTTCAGCATACTCTCTTTTTAAAAAAAAATAATTTTAATCAAAGTTTTCATAAAATATCAATAACAAAATGAGAAAAAAAAAGAACCCAACAGGGTTAAGTACAAAACACAATCCAGAAAAGCAACCCTCCATAACCCCCCCCCGCCCTGTATATAAATAATAAATTAACATTAACACCCCAACTTAACACAACCGGTATATACACCCCCTCAGACCCTTCAGTGTAAATAACAAAAACAATAATAAAGTAAACCCCCCCCCCCCCGAGCTGCTGCTGCCATTGACCAATGTCTATCGTTCTGCCAGAAAGTCTAAGAACGGTTGCCACCGCCTAAAGAACCCTTGTACCGACCTTCTCAAGGCGAATTTCACCCTCTCCAATTTAATGAACCCTGCCATATCACTGATCCAGGATTCCACGCTTGGGGGCCTCGCATCTTTCCACTGAAGAAGAATCCTTTGCCAGGCTACCAAGGATGCAAAGGCCAGAATTCCGGCCTCTTTCGCCTCCTGCATTCCCGGCTCCTCTGCCACCCCAAATATTGCGAGCCCCCAGCCAGGTTTGACCCTGGATTCTACCACCCTCGACACCGTCCTCGCTACTCCCTCCCAAAATTCCTCCAGCGCTGGGCATGCCCAGAACATATGGGTGTGATTTGCTGGGCTCCCTGAGCACCTAACACACCTCTCCTCACCCCCAAAAAACCGGCTCATCCTTGTCCCGGTCATGTGTGCCCTGTGCAGCACCTTAAACTGTATGAGGCTGAGCCTCGCGCACGATGAGGAATAGTTCACCCTCCCCACGTCCCTTCCTCAATCCCGTCTCCCAACTCCTCCTCCCACTTACCTTTTACCTCCACCACCGAGGCCTCCTCCTCCTCCTGCATCACCTGGTAAGTTTCCGAGATCTTCCCCACTCCCACCCACCCCCCCGAGAGCACCCTGTCCTGTACTGTGTGTGGCAGTAGCCGCGGGAATTCCACCACCTGCCATCTGGCAAACGCCCTTACCTGTAAGTACCTGAAGGTGTTCCCCGGGGGGGAGCCCGTACTTCTCCTCCAGCTCACCCAGGCTCGCAAACTTCCAGTCCACAAACAGGTCCCCCAACTTTCATATCCCTGCCCTGTG
The DNA here is from genome assembly GCF_047496885.1 of Scyliorhinus torazame. Lineage (NCBI taxonomy): Eukaryota > Metazoa > Chordata > Chondrichthyes > Carcharhiniformes > Scyliorhinidae > Scyliorhinus > Scyliorhinus torazame. The sequence goes on along the minus strand of NC_092712.1, from coordinate 16,302,473 downwards.
CCATCCCGAAAACCCTCCACCTGTTCTTCCTGGGGCGAACCGGTGGTTCCCCCGTAATGGGGTCCACCACCGGGCTCGTGGTATACCTCCTTGGAGGGAGCGGCAGCGGCGCCGTTGCCAGCGCCCCCAGACTCGTACCCTCACAAGATGCCATCTCCAGCCTCTTCCATGCAGCCCCCTCCCCCTCCATCACCCACGCACCATCGTCGCATTGGCGGCCCAGTAGTACCCACAGGTTGGGCAGCGCCAGTCCCCCCCATCTCTACTCCGCTCCAGGAACACCCTTCTCACCCTCGGAGTCCCTCGCGCCCACACAAACCTCATTATGCTCTGTTAACCTGCCTAAAAAAGCCTTCGGGATAAACACGGGGAGGGACTGGAACAGGAACAAAAACCTTGGGAGCACCGTCATTTTGATTGACTGCACCCTACCCGCCAGGGACAGCGGCAACACGTCCCACCTCTTGAACTCCTCCTCCATTTGCTCCACCAGCCTTGTAAAATTAAGCCTATGCAGGGCCCCCCAGCTCCTGGCCACCTGGACACCCAAATACCCGAAGATCCTCTCCGCCTTTTTTAGTGGGAGCTCGCCAATCCCCCTCTCCTGGTCCCCTGGATGAACTACAAACAGCTCGCTCTTCCCCATATTGAGCTTGTACCCCGAAAAGTCACCGAATTCCCTAAGAATCCTCTTTACCTCCGGCATTCCTCCCACCGGGTCCGCCACATACAGCAGCAGGTCGTCCACATAAAGCGACACCCTATGCTCCTCCCCACCCCGCACCAACCCCCTCCAGTTCCTCGACTCTCTCAGTGCCATAGCCAGGGGTTCATCGCCAGTGCAAAGAGCAGGGGGGGACAGGGACACCCCTGTCTCGTCCCTCGGTGCAACCGAAAGTACTCGGACCTCCTCCTATTTGTGGCCACACTCGCCACCGGGACCTCATACAACAGCCTAACCCACCTGACAAACCGCTCCCCAAACCCGAACCTCTTCAGCACCACCTACAAGTACCCCCACTCTACTCTATCGAAGGCTTTCTCAGCATCCATCGCCACCACTATCTCCGCCTCCCCCTCCTTCGCCGGCATCATGATAACGTTCAAAGGCCTCCGCACATTCGCGTTCAACTGTCTCCCCTTCACAAACCCCGTCTGGTCTTCATGGATGATCTGCGGCACTCAATCCTCAATCCTCGTGGCTAAGACCTTCGCCAGCACCTTGGCATCTACATTTAGCAAGGAAATCGGTCTGTAAGACCCACATTGCAGGGGATCCTTGTCCTGCTTCAGGATCAAGGAGATCAGTGCCCGGGACATCGTCGGGGGCAAAGCCCCCCCCCCTCCCGGGCAAAGCCCCCCCCCTCCCTTGCCTCATTAAAGGCCCTGACTAACAGCGGGCCCAACAGAATTCGACCGGGAAACCATCCGGCCCCTGTGCCTTCCCCGCCTGCATGCTTCCTATCCCTTTGATCAGCTCCTCCAGCCCAATCGGGGCCCCCAATCCCGCCACCAGTCCCTCTTCCACCTTTGGAAACCTCAATTGGTCCAGGAAGCGGCCCATCCCTCCCTCCTCCCGTGGGGGCTCGGATCGGTATAATTCCTCGTAAAAGTCCCTGAAGACCCCATTGATGCCAACCCCACTCCGCACCACGCTCCCTCCCCTGTCCTTAACTCCCCCGATCTCCCTAGCTACGTCCCGCTTCTGAAGCTGATGCGCCAGCATCCGGCTTGCCTTTTCCCCATACTCGTAAATCGCCCCCTGTGCCTTCCTCCACTGCACCTCCGCCTTCCTGGTGGTCACCAGGTCGAATTCGGCCTGGAGGCTCAACAATCTTCCTCAACAATCCTTCCTCAGGCTCTTCCGCATATCTCCTGTCTACCCTCACCATCTCCCCCACCAGCCTCTCCCTCTCCCCCCGCTCCCTCCTCTCCCCCCGCTCCCTCCTCTCTCCCCGCTGCCTCCTCTCCTTGTGGGCCCTAATGGAAATCAGCTCTCCCCTAACCACCGCCTTCAGTGCCTCCCATACCATCCCCACTCGGACCTCCCCATTGTCGTTGGTCTCCAAGTACCTCTCTATACTTCCTCGGACCCGCTCGCTCACCTCCTCTTCCGCCAACAGCCCCACCTCCAAGCGCCACAGCGGGCGCTGGTCCCTCTCCTCCCCCATCTCCAAGTCCACCCAATGCTGGGCGTGGTCCGAAATGGCTATTGCCGAATACTCAGTATCCTCTACTCTCGCTATCAGCGCCCTACTCAAAATGAAAAAGTCGATTCGGGAATAAGCCTTATGGACATGTGAGAAGACTGAAAATTCCCTAGCCCCCAGCCTTGCAAATCTCCAAGGGTCCACCCCTCCTATCTGGTCCATAAACCCCCCTCAGCACTCTAGCCGCTGCCGGCTTTCTACCCGACCTAGACCTGGAGCGATCCAGTGCCGGATCCAGCACCGTGTTAAAGTCTCCTCCCATTATCAGGCCCCCCACTTCCAAGTCTAGGATCCGACCCAACATACGCCGCATAAAACCCGCATCGTCCTAGTTCGGAGCATACACATTGACCAGTACCACCCTCTCTCCCTGCAACTTACCACTTACCATTATGTACCTACCGCCATTATCTGCCACAAAGCCCGACGCCTCGAATGACACCTTCTTTCCCACCAAGATCGCCACCCCTCAATTTTTGGCATCCAGCCCTGAGTTAAACACCTGACCTACCCACCCTTTTCTTCAGCATACTCTCAATCTCTCTGTTAACCTGTGCCAATTTTAAAGGATTAAGTCTATATGGATGTTGTTTGATAGGAACAACATTTCCCACATCTACATCATGTACAGCCATTTTAGTACTTCCCAATTTATCTCTACAAACCTGCCCATGTGATATCAATAACTCTTTCAGGTCAGTTCGTTTTTCCTCTGGAAGTTAACTGAACAATTCATCCCAATTTTTAAGAACATCCTCGTTTTCCAATTTAATTTGAGGTATGTCAAATTCACAGTCATCTGGATTTGGTTCGTCACTTTGAGTTAGAATCATTAAAACCTCCTTTTTCTCTCCTTCCCTTTCAAAGTACCTTTTAAGCATATTCACATGACACACTCGATGAGTCTTCCTTATATCTGGTGTTTATACCACATAATTCACCTCACTTAATTTCCTTTCAATCTGATAAGGTCCACAAAACCTAGCTTTTAAAGGCTCCCCTACCACTGGTAACAACACTAAAACTTTATCCCCACTGGCAAAACTACGAACTTTGGATTTCTTGTCCGCTCCCCGTTTCATCACATTTTGTGCAACTTTCAAATGTTGTCTAGCCAATTCCCCTGCTCTATTCAATTGTTCCCTAAAATTTGACACGTAATCCAATAGTGTAATTTCCGATTTCTCACCCACCAATTTTTCCTTAATCAATTTAAGTGGTCCTCTTACCTCATGACCAAAAATTAGTTCAAAAGGACTAAATTTGGTAGACTCATTAGATGCATCCCTAATTGCAAACAATACGAATGGAATTCCTTTATCCCAATCCTCTGGATAATCTTGACAATACGCCCTCAACATTGTCTTTAATGTCTGATGCCACCTTTCTAACGCTCCCTGCGATTCTGGATGGTACGCAGTTGATTTAAATTGTTTTATTCCTAAACTATCCATAACACCTTTGAATAACTTTGAAGTAAAATTTGTTCCTTGATCCGATTGAATTTCTGTGGGTAGTCCATATCTAGTAAAGAATTTAAGCAACTCCTCCACAATCCTTTTAGCTGTGATATTACGTACTGGAATGGCCTCTGGAAACCTAGTAGACACATCCATTACAGTCAAAAGATATTGATTCCCACTTTTTGTTTTAGGAAGCGGTCCTACACAATCGATTAGGACCCTTGTAAAAGGTTCCTCAAATGCTGGAATGGGTATTAAGGGTGCTGGTTTTATCACTGCTTGAGGTTTCTCTGTCACTTGACATGTGTGACATGATTGACAAAATTTAACTACATCTTTATGTAGTCCAGGCCAATAAAAATGTTTCTGGATTTTAGCTTGAGTTTTCCTTATTCCCAAATGACCTCCCACTGGTACCTCATGTGCAACTCGCAACACGTCCTTTCTATACCCTACCGACAATACTACTTGATGAACTTCTGCCCACTTCTCATCCGCCTGCATATGTACAGGTCTCCATTTTCTCATCAAGACATCATTTTATGGTAATAACACTCTAGTATACTCTCAGATTCCTCGTCTGTGTATGCTTTCTGATATATATGTTTTATTTCTACATCTTTCTGTTGTAACTCCGCCAATTTTCCTGAACTAAAAATATCCACCTCATCCTCCACCTGTTCTTGTTCTTTTTCAACAATCTGATCAAAAATCGTTTCTGATAATTGCACTTCAACTTCATCTTCACGCTTTAATTTCTCCTCTTGTCTTAACCTGTGACTTTGCGACCTTGTTACTACACAATCCGGAAAAATCCCAGGATATTCGTCCTTCAACACTTCAGTTGACTGATTTTCCACTGGTTTATCAACCACAGTAGGCATCACTCCCACCTGCGATCCAGCTATATCATTACCCAAGATAAACTGTATTCCTGGACAAGATAGTTTATCTATTACTCCTACTACCACTTCACCACTCTTCACTGGACTTTCTAACCTTACCTTATATAATGGAACGCTACTCCTCTGACCCTGAATTCCACATATCACCACCTTTTCTGGCAACATTCTTCCCAAACTACATAATTCCTCATCTCTTACCATTAAAGATTGACTAGCCCCTGTATCTCTTAAAATTGTGACTTCTTTACCTGCTCCTCCTGATACACATGAGTAAGCTTTATCCACACAAGTAAATTCTTTAAATACATCTGGCACCTTCTTAACAATTGCTTCTTGAACAAGCTGTACAATTGTTTGCACCTCCTTCGCTTCCCTTGGGCTTTCCTTTACCACTAACAAATCCCACTGTCTTATCCTGTGTTACCACATCAGCCTTCCCAGTGCTTTTCTTCAACCACCAACACTGTGACTTTACATGGCCTAGTTTATTACAGTGAAAACATCTGAAACTTTTCATTTCTTTTCCACCCTCCTGGATTTATTTTTTAATCTGAAGTACACTCTCTTTATTGTCTCCCATCAAATCACCTTTACCTTTACCATTTGAGTATTTCTCATGTCCCCAGTTTCTATCCCTCACCGGTTGAAACTGATGTCAGAAACCAATCTTTGATTTATGAACTAATTCATAATCATCTGCCATTTCCGCTGCTAATCTTGCAGTTTTAACCCTCTGTTCTTCCACATGAGTTCTCACTACATCAGGAATTGAATTTTTGAACTCCTCCAAAAGTATAATTTCTCTGAGAGCTTCATACGTTTTGTCTATTTTCAAAGCCCTTATCCACTATCAAAATTACTCTGTTTGAGCCTCTCAAACTCCATGTATGTTTGACCAAATTCTTTCCTTAAATTTCTAAACCTTTGTCTGTAAGCTTCAGGCACTAGCTCATATGCACTTAAGATGGATTTCTTCACCTCCTCATACGTTCCAGATACCTCCTCCGGTAATGATGCAAACACTTCACTAGCCCTACCTACCAGCTTTGTTTGAATCAGTAACACCCACATGTCCTGTGGCCATTTCATTTGTTTAGCTACCTTCTCAAATGAAATGAAAAAGGCTTCCATTTCCTTCTCATCAAACCTTGGCAATGCTTGGACATATTTAAATAGATTCCCACCAAGCCTTCGACTATGACGCTCTTTCTTACTATCCTCATCACGATCATCCAACTGTACCTTTCCCTTTACGTTTGCCAATTCCAACTGATTGTCATGTTTCATGGCCATTTTCTGAAGTTCAAGCTCCCTCTCTTTATCTTTTTCCCTGGTCTGTACCTCCCTTTCTTTTTCTTTCTGTTCTGCTAGGGCTATTCTTTCTTTTCTCCTTTCTTCTCTCTCCTTTTCTTTTTCCTCTCTCTCTCTTTCTCTTTCCTCTCTGTCTCTTTCTCTTTCTATTTCCTCTCTCTCGCTCTTTCTCTTTCTTTTTCCTCTCTCTCTCTTTCTCTTTCTTTTTCCTCTCTCTCACTCTCGTATTCCAGCCGCTTTAATTCTTTCTCATGTTCCATTTGTTTAATTTGCAACTGAATTTTTGCCATTTCCAATGAGTCAAACTCTATCTCAGGCAACTTTAAATGCTGAACCACCGCCATAATTACCTCATCTTTTCGCATTTGGTCAGGTAATGCTAACTGCAATGTTTTAGCCAAATCCAACAGTCTGCTTTTCGTTTCTGTCCGTAAAGTACTACGTGTGACATTCTCCACCCCCAAAAACTTCTGAGCCTCTGAAAGAGCCATTGTTCACAACTAAAATACCACACCGGAAAAGCAACAATCCTTCACTGTCTTTAAGTTCATAAAAAGCCAATCCAATAGATAGACTTTTATCCCCCTCGAGCCTCCAATTGTTATGGGCGAGGCGTTTTCAGAACCCCAAAATGTATCATGGAGTTCAACCAACCTCTCCCTTTAATGGATTTGTTGCTTTTCCTAACACACGGCTTGTTCCCTAGGTGTGGGATTACAGTTATGGACACGTGGGTTTTTAAACACAAAACACTGTTTATTTCATGAACTCAATTTAACATCTTAAATAAACATTGGATCTCTCAACACCCCTTCCTTCAAAGATAACTCAGAAAATATTGCAACAGTAAATAATTCCTTAAAATGTTCCTTCAAACTTCCAAGAGACTTAACACCTTTTAACAAAATCACATCAGGTTAAAGGCTTCACTATTATAAGTTTAAGTCACCCAAATGATCCAGAGATGGTCTTTCATGGCAGAGATCCAGCTCACTGCAAAACACAGACACCCACCCAGCTCTTTTCCTCCAAACTGCAAAACTAAACTGCAAAATGGCTGACCTGACCTCAGCTCCACCCACTCTCTGACATCACTGTTTTCTTAAAGATACATTGCTTAAACATCCATGTCTTAAAAGTATTCTCACATGACAGGGTGAACGTGCAAACTCCACGCAGACAGGGGCTGTTTAGCACAGGGCTAAATCGCTGGCTTTGAAAGCAGACCAAGGCAGGCCAGCAGCATGGTTCAATTCCCGTAACAGCCTCCCCGAACAGGCGCCGGAATGTGGCGAATGTGAAGCCTACTTGTGACAATAATCAATTTTCATTTCATTTCATTTCCAAGGCCGGAATTGACTCCCTGGCGTTGCGAGGCAGCCGTGCTAACCACTGTCCCACCCAGAGAGCCTTCACTTCCCTCTCACAGATGCTGTCAGACCTGCTAAAGTTTTCCAGCATTTTCTGCTTTTCATCCAGAGCATTAGCCTGGATTACTAGTCCAGGAGCATTCACCTGGATTACTAGTCCAGGAGCATTCACCTAGATTACTAGTCCAGAAGCATGAGCCTGGATAACTAGTCCAGAGCATTAGCCTGGATTACTAGTCCAGAGCGTTCGCCTGGATTACTAGTCCAGAGCATTCGCCTGGATTACTAGTCCAGGAGCATTCACCGGGATTACTAGTCCAGAGCATTCGCCTGGATTACTAGTCAGGAGCAATAGCCTGGATTACTAGTCCAGAGCATTAGCCTGGATTACTAGTCCAGAGCATTAGTCTGGATTACTAGTCCTGGAGCATTCACCTGGATTTCTAGTCCAGGAGCATTCACCTGGATTTCTAGTCCAGGAGCATTAGCCTGGATTACTAGTCCAGGAGCATTAGCCTGGATTACTAATCCAGGGGCATTAACCTGGATTACTAGTCCAGAGCATTCACATCGATTACTAGTCCAGGAGCATTAGCCTGGATTACTAGTCCAGGGGCATTAACCTGGATTACGAGTCGAGAGCATTAGCCTGGATTACTAGTCCAGCAGCATTAGCCTGGATTACTAGTCCAGGAGCATTAGCCTGGATTACTAGTCCAGGGGTATTAACGTGGATTACTAGTCCAGAGTATTAGCCTGGATTACTAGTCCAGAGCATTCCTCTCGATTACTAGTCCAGGACCATTAACCTGGATTACTAGTCCAGGGGCATTCGCCTAGTTAACTAGTCCAGAGCATCTGCCTGGATTACTGGTCCAGAGCATTCACCTGGATTACTAGTCCAGGAGCATTCGCCTAGATAACTACTCCAGGAGCATTAGCCTGGATTACTAGTCCAGGAGCATTAGCCTGGATTACTATTCCAGGAGCATTAGACTGGATTACTAGTCCAGGAGCATTCACCTGGATTACTAGTCCAGCAGCATTAGCCTGGATTACTAGTCCAGGAGCATTAGCCTGGATTACTAGTCCAGAGCATTCACCTGGATTACTAGTCCAGAGTATTAGCCTGGATTACTAGTCCAGAGCATTCCCCTTGATTACTAGTCCAGGACCATTAGCCTGGATTACTAGTCCAGGAGCATTAGCCTGGATTACTAGTCCAGGAGCATTCACCTGGATTATTACTCCAGGAGCATTAGCCTGGATTACTAGTCCAGGAGCATTAGCCTGGATTACTAGTCCAGAGCATTCACCTGGATTTCTAGTCCAGGAGCATTTGCCTGGATTACTAGTCCAGAGCATTAGCCTGGATTACTAGACCAGGAGCATTAGCCTGGATTACTAGTCCAGGAGCATTCACCTGGATTATTAGTCCAGAACATTCACCTGGTTGACAAGTGCAGGAGCATTTGCCTGTATGACTAGTCCAGGAGTATTCGACTGGATTACTAGTCCAGGATGATTCACCTGGATTACTAGTCGAGCATTAGCCTGGATTACTGGTCCAGGATCATTAGCCTAGATTACTAGACCAGGAGGATTCACCTGGATTACTTTTCCAGGAGCATTAGCCTGGATTTCTAGTCCAGAGCATTAGTCCAGATAACCAGTCATGAGCATTGGCCTGGATTACAAGTCCAGAGCATTAGTCTGGATAACTAGTCATCAGCATTGGCCTGGGTCACTAGTCCAGAGCATTAACCTGGATTACTAGTCTAGGAGCATTAGACTGGATTACTAGTCCCAAGCATTAACCTGGATTACTAGTCCAGAGCATTGCCTTGCCTGGATTACTAGTCCAGGAGTATTCACCTGGATTATTAGTCCAGGAGCATTCACCTGGATTACTAGTCCAGAAGCATTCGCCTGGATTACTAGTCCAGGGGCATTATCCTGGATTACAAGTCCAGAGCATTCACCTGGATTACTAGTCAGGAGCATTAGCCTGGATTTCTAGTCCAGAGCATTAGCCTGGATTACTAGTCCAAGAGCATTCACCTGGATTACTAGTCCAGAGCATTCGCCTGGATTACTAGTCCAGAGCATTCACCTGGATTACTAGTCCAGAGCATTAGCCTGGATTACTAGTCCAGGAGCATTCACCTGGATTACTAGTCCAGAGCATTCGCCTGCATTACTAGTCAGGAGCATTAGCCTGGATTTCTAGTCCAGAGCATTAGCCTGGATTACAAGTCCAGAGTATTCACCTGGATTACTAGTCCTGGAGCATTCACCTGGATTTCTAGTCCAGGAGAATTAGCCTGGATTACTAGTCCAGAGCATTCACCTGGATTACTAGTCCAGGAGCATTCACCCGGATTACTAGTCCAGGAGCATTAGCCTGGATTACTAGTCCAGAGCATTACCCTGGATTACTAGTCCAGGAGCATTAGCCTGGATTTCTAGTCCAGGAGCATTCACCCAGATTACTAGTCCAGGAGCATTAGCCTGGATTACTAGTCCAGGGGCATTAACCTGGATTACTTATCCAGAGCATTAGCCTGGATTACTAGTCCAGCAGCATTCACCTAGATAACTAGTCCAGAGCATTAGCCTGGATTACTAGTCCAGGAGCATTAGCCTGGATTACTAGTCAAAGGGTATTAACCTGGATTACTAGTCCAGGAGCATTAGCCTGGATTACTAGTCAAAGGGTATTAACCTGGATTACTAGTCCAGAGTATTTGCCTGGATTACTAGTCCAGAGCATTCCCCTCGATTACTAGTCCAGGACCATTAGCCTGGATTACTAGTCCAGGGGCATTAGACTGGATTACTAGTCCAGGAGCATTAGACTGGATTACTCGTCCAGAGCATTTGCCTGGATTGCTAGTCCAGGAGCATTAGCCTGGATTACTAGTCCAGAGCATTCACCTGGATTACTAGTCCAGAGTATTAGCCTGGATTACTAGTCCAGGGCATTCCCCTCGATTACTAGTCCAGGACCATTAACCTGGATTACTAGTCCAGGGGCATTCGCCTAGATAACTAGTCCAGAGCATCTGCCTGGATTACTGGTCCAGAGCATTCACCTGGATTACTAGTCCAGGAGCATTCGCCTAGATAACTACTCCAGGAGCATTAGCCTGGATTACTAGTCCAGGAGCATTAGCCTGGATTACTAGTCCAGGAGCATTCACCTGGATTACTATTCCAGGAGCAGTAGACTGGATTACTAGTCCAGGAGCATTCACCTGGATTACTAGTCCAGGAGCATTAACCTGGATTGCTAGTCCAGGAGCATTCACCTGGATTACTAGTCCAGAGTATTAGCCTGGATTACTAGTCCAGAGCATTCCCCTCGATTACTAGTCCAGGACCATTAGCCTGGATTACTAGTCCAGGAGCATTAGCCTGGATTACTAGTCCAGGGGCATTCACCTGGATTACTAGTCCAGGAGCATTCACCTGGATTATTACTCCAGGAGCATTAGCCTGGATTACTAGTCCAGGAGCATTAGCCTGGATTACTAGTCCAGAGCATTCACCTGGATTTCTAGTCCAGGAGCATTTGCCTGGATTACTAGTCCAGAGCATTAGCCTGGATTACTAGACCAGGAGCATTAGCCTGGATTACTAGTCCAGGAGCATTCACCTGGATTATTAGTCCAGAACATTCACCTGGTTGACTAGTGCAGGAGCATTTGCCTGTATGACTAGTCCAGGAGTATTCGACTGGATTACTAGTCCAGGATCATTCACCTGGATTACTAGTCGAGCATTAGCCTGGATTACTGGTCCAGGATCATTAGCCTAGATTACTAGACCAGGAGGATTCACCTGGATTAGTTTTCCAGGAGCATTAGCCTGGATTTCTAGTCCAGAGCATTAGTCTGGATAACTAGTCATGAGCATTGGCCTGGAGTACTTGTCCAGAGCATTAGTCTGGATAACTAGTCATGAGCATTGGCCTGGATTACTAGTGCAGAGCATTAACCTGGATTACTGGTCTAGGAGCATTAGCCTGGATTACTAGTCCCATGCATTAACATGGATTACTAGTCCAGATCATTGCCTTGCCTGGATTACTAGTCCAGGAGCATTCACCTGGAATATTAGTCCAGGAGCATTCACCTGGATTACTAGTCCAGAAGCATTCGCCTGGATTACTAGTCCAGGGGCATTAACCTGGATTACAAGTCCAGAGCATTCACCTGGATTATTAGTCAGGAGCATTGGGCTGGATTTCTAGTCCAGAGCATTAGCCTGGTTTACTAGTCCAGGAGGATTCACCTGGATTACTAGTCCAGGAGAATTCACCTGGATTACTAGTCCAGAGCATTCACCTGGATTATTAGTCCAGAGCATTCGCCTGGATTACTAGTCCAGAGTATTCACCTGGATTACTGGTCCAGAGCATTAGCCTGGATTACTAGTCCAGAGTATTCGCCTGGTTTACTCGTCCTGGAGCATTCACCTGGATTTTTAGTCCAGGAGAATTAGCCTGGATTACTAGTCAAGAGCATTCACCTGGATTACTAGTCCACAGCATTCACCTGGATTTCTAGTCCAGGACCATTAGCCTGTATTACTAGTCCAGGAGCATTCACCTGGATTACTGGTCCAGAGCATTAGCCTGGATTACTAGTCCAGGAGCATTAGCCTAGATTACTAGTCCAGGAGCATTCACCTGGATTTCTAGTCCAGGAGCATTAGCCTGGATTACTAGTCCAGGAGCATTCACCTGGATTTCTAGTCCAGAGCATTAGCCTGGATAACTAGTCATCAGCATTGGCCTGGGTCACTAGTCCAGAGCAGTAACCTGGATTACTAGTCTAGGAGCATTAGACTGGATTACTAGTCCCAAGCATTAACCTGGATTACTAGTCCAGAGCATTGCCTTGCCTGGATTACTAGTCCAGGAGCATTCACCTGGAATATTAGTCCAGGAGCATTCACCTGGATTACTAGTCCAGAAGCATTCGCCTGGATTACTAGTCCAGGGGCATTAACCTGGATTACAAGTCCAGAGCATTCACCTGGATTACTAGTCAGGAGCATTAGGCTGGATTTCTAGTCCAGAGCATTAGCCTGGTTTACTAGTCCAGGAGGATTCACCTGGATTACTAGTCCAGGAGAATTCACCTGGATTACTAGTCCAGAGCATTCACCTGGATTACTAGTCCAGAGCATTCACCTGGATTATTAGTCCAGAGCATTCGCCTGGATTACTAGTCCAGAGTATTCACCTGGATTACTGGTCCAGAGCATTAGCCTGGATTACTAGTCCAGAGTATTCGCCTGGTTTACTCGTCCTGGAGCATTCACCTGGATTTTTAGTCCAGGAGAATTAGCCTGGATTACTAGTCCAGAGCATTCACCTGGATTACTAGTCCACAGCATTCACCTGGATTTCTAGTCCAGGACCATTAGCCTGTATTACTAGTCCAGGAGCATTCACCTGGATTACTGGTCCAGAGCATTAGCCTGGATTACTAGTCCAGGAGCATTAGCCTAGATTACTAGTCCAGGAGCATTCACCTGGATTTCTAGTCCAGGAGCATTAGCCTGGATTACTAGTCCAGGAGCATTCACCTGGATTTCTAGTCCAGAGCATTAGCCTGGATAACTAGTCATCAGCATTGGCCTGGGTCACTAGTCCAGAGCAGTAACCTGGATTACTAGTCTAGGAGCATTAGACTGGATTACTAGTCCCAAGCATTAACCTGGATTACTAGTCCAGAGCATTGCCTTGCCTGGATTACTAGTCCAGGAGCATTCACCTGGATTATTAGTCCAGGAGCATTCACCTGGATTACTAGTCCAGAAGCATTCGCCTGGATTACTAGTCCAGGGGCATTAACCTGGATTACTAGTCCAGAGCATTCAACTGGATTACTAGTCAGGAGCATTAGCCTGGATTTCTAGTCCAGAGCATTAGCCTGGATTACTAGTCCAAGAGCATTCACCTGGATTACTAGTCAAGAGCATTCGCCTAGGTTATTAGTCCAGAGCATTCGCCTTGATTACTAGTCCAGGACCATTAGCCTGGATTACTAGTCCAGAGCATTACCCTGGATTACTAGTCCAGAGCATTACCCTGGATTACTAGTCCAGGAGCATTCACCTGGATTTCTAGTCCAGGAGCATTAGCCTGGATTACTAGTCCAGGAGCATTAGCCTGGATTTCTAGTCCAGGAGCATTCACCCGGATTACTAGTCCAGGAGCATTAGCCTGGATTACTAGTCCAGGGGCATTAACCTGGATTACTTATCCAGAGCATTAGCCTGGATTACTAGTCCTGCAGCATTCACCTAGATAACTAGTCCAGAGCATTAGCCTGGATTACTAGTCCAGAGCATTTGCCTGGATTACTAGTCCAGGAGCATTAGCCTGGATTACTAGTCAAGGGGTATTAACCTGGATTACTAGTCCAGAGTATCTGCCTGGATTACTAGTCCAGAGCATTCCCCTCGATTACTAGTCCAGGACCATTAGCCTGGATTACTAGTCCAGGGGCATTAGACTGGATTACTAGTCCAGGAGCATTAGACTGGATTACTAGTCCAGGAGCATTCACCTGGATTACTAGTCCAGAGCATTTGCCTGGATTGCTAGTCCAGGAGCATTAGCCTGGATTACTAGTCCAGAGCATTCACCTGGATTACTAGTCCAGAGTATTAGCCTGGATTACTAGTCCAGAGCATTCCCTTCGATTACTAGTCCAGGACCAGTAACCTGGATTACTAGTCCAGGGGCATTCACCTAGATAACTAGTCCAGAGCATCTGCCTGGATTACTGGTCCAGAGCATTCACCTGGATTACTAGTCCAGGAGCATTCGCCTAGATAACTACTCCAGGAGCATTAGCCTGGATTACTAGTGCAGGAGCATTAGCCTGGATTACTAGTCCAGGAGCATTCACCTGGATTACTATTCCAGGAGCATTAGACTGGATTACTAGTCCAGGAGCATTCACCTGGATTACTAGTCCAGGAGCATTAACCTGGATTGCTAGTCCAGGAGCATTAGCCTGGATTACTAGTCCAGGAGCATTAGCCTGGATTACTAGTCCAGAGCATTCACTTGGATTACTAGTCCAGAGTATTAGCCTGGATTACTAGTCCAGAGCATTCCCCTCGATTACTAGTCCAGGACCATTAGCCTGGATTACTAGTCCAGGAGCATTAGCCTGGATTACTAGTCCAGGGGCATTCACCTGGATTACTAGTCCAGGGGCATTCACCTGGATTATTACTCCAGGAGCATTAGCCTGGATTACTAGTCCAGGAGCATTAGCCTGGATTACTAGTCCAGGAGCATTCACCTGGATTACTAGTCCAGGAGCATTAGCCTGGATTACTAGTCCAGAGCATTCACCTGGATTTCTAGTCCAGGAGCATTTTCCTGGATTACTAGTCCAGAGCATTAGCCTGGATTACTAGACCATGAGCATTAGCCTGGATTACTAGTCCAGAGCATTCAACTGGATTACTAGACCAGGAGCATTAGCCTGGATTACTAGTCCAGGAGCATTCACCTGGATTATTAGTCCAGAACATTCACCTGGTTGACTAGTGCAGGAGCATTTGCCTGTATGACTAGTCCAGGAGTATTCGACTGGATTACTAGTCCAGGATCATTTACCTGGATTACTAGTCCAGGAGAATTAGCCTGGATTACTAGTACAGAGCATTCACCTGGATTACTAGTCCAGGAGCATTCACCCGGATTACTAGTCCAGGAGCATTAGCCTGGATTACTAGTCCAGAGCATTACCCTGGATTACTAGTCCAGAGCATTACCCTGGATTACTAGTCCAGGAGCATTCACCTGGATTTCTAGTCCAGGAGCATTAGCCTGGATTACTAGTCCAGGAGCATTAGACTGGATTACTAGTCCAGGGGCATTAACCTGGATTACTTATCCAGAGCATTAGCCTGGATTACTAGTCCAGCAGCATTCACCTAGATAACTAGTCCATAGCATTAGCCTGGATTACAAGTCCAGGAGCATTCACATAGATAACTAGTCCAGAGCATTAGCCTGGATTACTAGTCCAGAGCATTTGCCTGGATTACTAGTCCAGGAGCATTAGCCTGGATTACTAGTCAAGGGGTATTAACCTGGATTACTAGTCCAGAGTATCTGCCTGGATTACTAGTCCAGAGCATTCCCCTCGATTACTAGTCCAGGACCATTAGCCTGGATTACTAGTCCAGGGGCATTAGACTGGATTACTAGTCCAGGAGCATTAGACTGGATTACTAGTCCAGGAGCATTCACCTGGATTACTAGTCCAGAGCATTTGCCTGGATTGCTAGTCCAGGAGCATTAGCCTGGATTACTAGTCCAGGGCATTCACCTGGATTACTAGTCCAGAGTATTAGCCTGGATTACTAGTCCAGAGCATTCCCCTCGATTACTAGTCCAGGACCATTAACCTGGATTACTAGTCCAGGGGCATTCGCCTAGATAACTAGTCCAGAGCATCTGCCTGGATTACTGGTCCAGAGCATTCACGTGGATTACTAGTCCAGGAGCATTCGCCTAGATAACTACTCCAGGAGCATTAGCCTGGATTACTAGTGCAGGAGCATTAGCCTGGATTACTAGTCCAGGAGCATTCACCTGGATTACTATTCCAGGAGCATTAGACTGGATTACTAGTCCAGGAGCATTCACCTGGATTACTAGTCCAGGAGCATTAACCTGGATTGCTAGTGCAGGAGCATTAGCCTGGATTACTAGTCCAGGAGCATTAGCCTGGATTACTAGTCCAGAGCATTCACTTGGATTACTAGTCCAGAGTATTAGCCTGGATTACTAGTCCAGAGCATTCCCCTCGATTACTAGTCCAGGACCATTAGCCTGGATTACTAGTCCAGGAGCATTAGCCTGGATTACTAGTCCAGGGGCATTCACCTGGATTACTAGTCCAGGGGCATTCACCTTGATTATTACTCCAGGAGCATTAGCCTGGATTACTAGTCCAGGAGCATTAGCCTGGATTACTAGTCCAGGAGCATTCACCTGGATTACTAGTCCAGGAGCATTAGCCTAGATTACTAGCCCAGAGCATTCACCTGGATTTCTAGTCCAGGAGCATTTGCCTGGATTACTAGTCCAGAGCATTAGCCTGGATTACTAGACCAGGAGCATTAGACTGGATTACTAGTCCAGAGCATTCACCTCGATTACTAGACCAGGAGCATTAGCCTGGATTACTAGTCCAGGAGCATTCACCTGGATTATTAGTCCAGAACATTCACCTGGTTGACTAGTGCAGGAGCATTTGCCTGCATGACTAGTCCAGGAGTATTCGACTGGATTACTAGTCCAGGATCATTCACCTGGATTACTAGTCGAGCATTAGCCTGGATTACTGGTCCAGGATCATTAGCCTAGATTACTAGACCAGGAGGATTCACCTGGATTACTTTTCCAGGAGCATTGGCCTGGATTTCTAGTCCAGAGCATTAGTCTGGATAACTAGTCATGAGCATTGGCCTGGATTACTTGTCCAGAGCATTAGTCTGGATAACTAGTCATGAGCATTGGCCTGGATTACTAGTCCAGAGCATTAACCTGGATTACTAGTCTAGTCCCATGCATTAACCTGGATTACTAGTCCAGATCATTGCCTTGCCTAGATTACTAGTCCAGGAGCATTCACCTGGAATATTAGTCCAGGAGCATTCACCTGGATTAATAGTCCAGAAGCATTCGCCTGGATTACTAGTCCAGGGGCATTAACCTGGATTACTAGTCCAGAGCATTCACCTGGATTACTAGTCAGGAGCATTAGCCTGGATTTCTAGTCCAGAGCATTAGCCTGGTTTACTAGTCCAGTAGCATTCACCTGGATTACTAGTCCAGGAGCATTCACCTGGATTTCTAGTCCAGAGCATTAGCCTGGATTACTAGTCCAGATCATTCGCCTGGATCACTAGTCCAGAGCATTCACCTGGATTACTGGTCCAGAGCATTAGCCTGGATTACTAGTCCAGAGTATTCGCCTGGATTACTAGTCCAGGGGCATTCACCTGGATTACTAGTCCAGGGGCATTCACCTTGATTATTACTCCAGGAGCATTAGCCTGGATTACTAGTCCAGGAGCATTAGCCTGGATTACTAGTCCAGGAGCATTCACCTGGATTTTTAGTCCAGGAGAATTAGCCTGGATTACTAGTCCAGAACATTCACCTGGATTACTAGTCCACAGCATTCACCTGGATTTCTAGTCCAGGACCATTAGCCTGTATTACTAGTCCAGGAGCATTCACCTGGATTTCTGGTCCAGAGCATTAGCCTGGATTACTAGTCCAGGAGCATTAGCCTAGATTACTAGTCCAGAAGCAATAGCCTGGATAACTAGGCCAGTAGCATTAGCCTGGATTACTAGTCCAGGAGCATTAGCCTGGATTACTAGTCCAGGAGCATTAGCCTGGATTACTAGTCCAGAGCATGGATTACTAGTCCAGGAGCATTCACCTAGATAACTAGTCCAGGAGCATTCACCTGGATTACTAGTCCAGGAACATTCACCTGGATAACTAGTCCAGAGCATTAGCCTGGAGTACTAGTCCAGGAGCATTAACCTGGATTACTAGTCCAGGAGCATTCACCTAGATAACTAGTCCAGAGCATTAGCCTGGATTACTAGTCCAGAGCATTTGCCTGGTTTATAAATCCAGGAGCATTGCCCTGGATTACTAGTCCAGGAGCATTAGCCTGGATAACTGGTCCAGGAGCATTCACCTGGATTACTAGTCTAAGAGCATTCACCTGGATTACTAGTCCAGAGTATTCACCTGGATTATTAGTCCAGGAGCATTCACCTGGATTACTAGTCCAGGAGCATTCACCTGGATTACTAGTCCAGGAGCATTAGCCTGGATTACTAGCCCAGGAGCATTCACCTAGATAACTAGTCCAGAGCATTAGCCTGGATTACTAGTCCAGGAGCATTCACCTAGATAAACAGTCCAGAGCATTAGCCTGGATTACTAGTCCAGAGCATTAGCCTGGATTACAAATCCAGGAGAATGAGTCTAGATTACTAGTCCAGGAGCATTCACCTGGATTACTAGTCAGGAGCATTCACCTAGATAACTAGTCCAGGAGCATTCACCTGGATTACTAGTCCAGGAGCATTCACCTGGATAACGAGTCCAGAACTTTTGCCTGGATTACAAGTGCAGGAGCATTAGCCTGGATTACTAGTCCAGGGGCATTAAACTGGATTACAAGTCCAGAGCATTCACCTGGATTACTAGTCCTGAAGCATTAGCCTGGATTACTAGTCCAAGAGCATTCACTTGGATTACTAGTCCAGGAGCATTCACCTGGATTACTCGTCCAGGAACATTAGCCTGGATTATTTGTCCAGGCGCATTCACCTAGATAACTAGTCCAGAGCATTAGCCTGGATTACTAGTCCCGAGCATTTGCCTGGATTACTAGTCCAGGAGCATTCACCTGGATTACTAGTCCAGGAGCATTCACCTAGATAACTAGTCCAGAGCATTAGCCCGGATTACTAGTCCAGGGGCATTAAACTGGATTACAAATCCAGAGCATTCACCTGGAATACTAGTCCTGGAGCATTAGCCTGGATTACTAGTCCAGGAGCATTCACCTGGATTACTAGTCCAGGAGCATTAGCCTGTATTACTAGTCCAGGAGCATTAGCCTGGATTACTTGTCCAGGAGCATTCACCTAGATAACTAGTCCAGAGCATTAGCCTGGATTACTAGTCCCGAGCATTTGCCTGGATTACGAGTCCAGGAGCATTAGCCTGGATTACTAGTCCAGGGGTGTTAACCTGGATGACTAGTCCAGAGCTTAGCCTGGATTACTAGTCCAGGAGCATTCACCTAGATAACTAGTCCAGAGCATTAGCCTGGATTACTAGTCCAGGAGCATTCACCTGGATTACTAGACCAGGAGCATTCACCTGGATTATTAGTCCAGGAGTACTCAACTGGATTACTAGTCCAGGAGCATTAGCCTGAATTACTAGACCAGAGCATTCGCCTAGATTACTAGTCCAGAAGCAATAGCCTGGATAACTAGGCCAGGAGCATTAGCCTGGATTACTAGTCCAGGAGCATTAGCCTGGATTACTAGTCCAGAGCATGGATTACTAGTCTAGAGTATTCGCCTGGATTACTAGTCAGGAGCATTAGCGTGGATTTCTCGTCCTGGAGCATTTGCCTGGATTACTAGTCCAGGAGCATTCACCTGGATTACTAGTCCAGGAGCATTCACCTGGATAACTAGTCCAGAGCATTAGCCTGGATTACTAGTCCAGGAGCATTAACCTGGATTACTAGTCCAGGAGCATTCACCTAGATAACTAGTCCAGGAGCATTCACCTGGATTACTAGTCCAGGAGCATTAGCCTGGATTACTAGCCCAGGAGCATTCACCTAGATAACTAGTCCAGAGCATTAGCCTGGATTACTAGTCCAGGAGCATTCACCTAGATAAACAGTCCAGAGCATTAGCCTGGATTACTAGTCCAGAGCATTAGCCTGGATTACAAATCCAGGAGAATGAGTCTAGATTACTAGTCCAGGAGCATTCACCTGGATTACTAGTCAGGAGCATTCACCTAGATAACTAGTCCAGGAGCATTCACCTGGATTACTAGTCCAGGAGCATTCACCTGGATAACGAGTCCAGAACTTTTGCCTGGATTACAAGTGCAGGAGCATTAGCCTGGATTACTAGTCCAGGGGCATTAAACTGGATTACAAGTCCTGAGCATTCACCTGGATTACTAGTCCTGAAGCATTAGCCTGGATTACTAGTCCAAGAGCATTCACTTGGATTACTAGTCCAGGAGCATTCACCTGGATTACTCGTCCAGGAGCATTAGCCTGGATTATTTGTCCAGGCGCATTCACCTAGATAACTAGTCCAGAGCATTAGCCTGGATTACTAGTCCCGAGCATTTGCCTGGATTACTAGTCCAGGAGCATTCACCTGGATTACTAGTCCAGGAGCATTCACCTAGATAACTAGTCCAGAGCATTAGCCCGGATTACTAGTCCAGGGGCATTAAACTGGATTACAAGTCCAGAGCATTCACCTGGAATACTAGTCCTGGAGCATTAGCCTGGATTACTAGTCCAGGAGCATTCACCTGGATTACTAGTCCAGGAGCTTTAGCCTGTATTACTAGTCCAGGAGCATTAGCCTGGATTACTTGTCCAGGAGCATTCACCTAGATAACTAGTCCAGAGCATTAGCCTGGATTACTAGTCCCGAGCATTTGCCTGGATTACGAGTCCAGGAGCATTAGCCTGGATTACTAGTCCAGGGGTGTTAACCTGGATGACTAGTCCAGAGCTTAGCCTGGATTACTAGTCCAGGAGCATTCACCTAGATAACTAGTCCAGAGCATTAGCCTGGATTACTAGTCCAGGAGCATTCACCTGGATTACTAGACCAGGAGCATTCACCTGGATTATTAGTCCAGGAGCACTCAACTGGATTACTAGTCCAGGAGCATTAGCCTGAATTACTAGACCAGAGCATTCGCCTAGATTACTAGTCCAGAAGCAATAGCCTGGATAACTAGGCCAGGAGCATTAGCCTGGATTACTAGTCCAGGAGCATTAGCCTGGATTACTAGTCCAGAGCATGGATTACTAGTCTAGAGTATTCGCCTGGATTACTAGTCAGGAGCATTAGCGTGTATTTCTCGTCCTGGAGCATTTGCCTGGATTACTAGTCCAGGAGCATTCACCTGGATTACTAGTCCAGGAGCATTCACCTGGATAACTAGTCCAGAGCATTAGCCTGGATTACTAGTCCAGGAGCATTAACCTGGATTACTAGTCCAGGAGCATTCACCTAGATAACTAGTCCAGGAGCATTCACCTGGATTACTAGTCCAGGAACATTCACCTGGATAACTAGTCCAGAGCATTAGCCTGGAGTACTAGTCCAGGAGCATTAACCTGGATTATTAGTCCAGGAGCATTCACCTGGATTACTAGTCCAGGAGCATTCACCTGGATTACTAGTCCAGGAGCATTAGCCTGGATTACTAGCCCAGGAGCATTCACCTAGATAACTAGTCCAGAGCATTAGCCTGGATTACTAGTCCAGGAGCATTCACCTAGATAAACAGTCCAGAGCATTAGCCTGGATTACTAGTCCAGAGCATTTGCCTGGATTATAAATCCAGGAGCATTGCCCTGGATTACTAGTCCAGGAGCATTAGCCTGGATAACTGGTCCAGGAGCATTCACCTGGATTACTAGTCTAAGAGCATTCACCTGGATTACTAGTCCAGAGTATTCACCTGGATTATTAGTCCAGGAGCATTCACCTGGATTACTAGTCCAGGAGCATTCACCTGGATTACTAGTCCAGGAGCATTAGCCTGGATTACTAGACCAGGAGCATTCACCTAGATAACTAGTACAGAGCATTCACCTAGATAACTAGTCCAGGAGCATTCACCTAGATAAACAGTCCAGAGCATTAGCCTGGATTACTAGTCCAGAGCATTAGCCTGGATTACAAATCCAGGAGAATGAGTCTAGATTACTAGTCCAGGAGCATTCACCTGGATTACTAGTCAGGAGCATTCACCTAGATAACTAGTCCAGGAGCATTCACCTGGATTACTAGTCCAGGAGCATTCACCTGGATAACGAGTCGAGAACTTTTGCCTGGATTACTAGTCCAGGGGCATTAAACTGGATTACAAGTCCAGAGCATTCACCTGGATTACTAGTCCTGAAGCATTTGCCTGGATTACTAGTCCAAGAGCATTCACTTGGATTACTAGTCCAGGAGCATTCACCTGGATTACTAGTCCAGGAGCATTCACCTAGATAACTAGTCCAGAGCATTAGCCTGGATTACTAGTCCAGAGCATTAGCCTGGATTACAAATCCAGGAGAATGAGTCTAGATTACTAGTCCAGGAGAATTCACCTGGATAACTAGTCCAGAGCATTAGCCTGGATTACTAGTCCCGAGCATTTGCCTGGATTACTAGTCCAGGAGCATTAGCCTGGATTACTAGTCCAGGGGCGTTAACCTGGATTACTAGTCCTGGAGCATTAGCCTGGATTACTAGTCCAGGAGCATTCACCTGGATTACTTGTCCAGGCGCATTCACCTAGATAACTAGTCCAGAGCATTAGCCTGGATTACTAGTCCCGAGCATTTGCCTGGATTACTAGTCCAGGAGCATTAACCTGGATTACTAGTCCAGGAGCATTCACCTGGATTACTAGTCAGGAGCATGCACCTAGATAACTAGTCCAGAGCATTAGCCTGGATTACTAGTCCAGAACGTTTGCCTGGATAACTAGTCCAGAGCATTAGCCTGGATTACTAGTCCAGGAGCATTACCCTGGATTACTAGTCCAGGAGCATTCACCTAGATAACTAGTCCAGAGCATTAGCCCGGATTACTAGTCCAGGGGCATTAAACTGGATTACAAGTCCAGAGCATTCACCTGGAATACTAGTCCTGGAGCATTAGCCTGGATTACTAGTCCAGGAGCATTCACCTGGATTACTAGTCCAGGAGCATTAGCCTGTATTACTAGTCCAGGAGCATTAGCCTGGATTACTTGTCCAGGAGCATTCACCTAGATAACTAGTCCAGAGCATTAGCCTGGATTACTAGTCCCGAGCATTTGCCTGGATTACGAGTCCAGGAGCATTAGCCTGGATTACTAGTCCAGGGGTGTTAACCTGGATGACTAGTCCAGAGCTTAGCCTGGATTACTAGTCCAGGAGCATTCACCTAGATAACTAGTCCAGAGCATTAGCCTGGATTACTAGTCCAGGAGCATTCACCTGGATTACTAGACCAGGAGCATTCACCTGGATTATTAGTCCAGGAGCACTCACCTGGATTACTAGACCAGAGCATTTGCCTAGATTACTAGTCCAGAAGCAATAGCCTGGATAACTAGGCCAGGAGCATTAGCCTGGATTACTAGTCCAGGAGCATTAGCCTGGATTACTAGTCCAGAGTATTCGCCTGGATTTCTAGTCCAGGAGCATGGATTACTAGTCTAGAGTATTCGCCTGGATTACTAGTCAGGAGCATTAGCCTGGATTTCTCGTCCTGGAGCATTTGCCTGGATTACTAGTCCAGGAGCATTCACCTGGATTACTAGTCCAGGAGCATTCACCTGGATAACTAGTCCAGAGCATTAGCCTGGATTACCAGTCCAGGAGCATTAACCTGGATTACTAGTCCAGGAGCATTCACCTAGATAACTAGTCCAGGAGCATTCACCTGGGTTACTAGTCCAGGAGCATTCACCTGGATAACTAGTCCAGAGCATTAGCCTGGATTACTAGTCCAGGAGCATTAACCTGGATTACTAGTCCAGGAGCATTCACCTAGATAACTAGTCCAGAGCATTAGCCTGGATTACTAGTCCAGAGCATTTGCCTGGATTATAAGTCCAGGAGCATTAGCCTGGATTACTAGTCCAGGGGCATTAAACTGGATTACAAATCCAGAGCTTTCACCTGGATTACTAGTCCAGAGCATTCACCTGGATTACTAGTCCAGGAGCATTAGCCTGGATAACTGGTCCAGGAGCATTCACCTGGATTACTAGTCCAAGAGCATTCACCTGGATCACTAGTCCAGAGTATTCACCTGGATTATTAGTCCAGGAGCATTCACCTGGATTACTAGTCCAGGAGCATTCATCTGGATTACTAGTCCAGGAGCATTAGCCTGGATTACTAGCCCAGGAGCATTCACCTAGATAACTAGTCCAGAGCATTAGCCTGGATTACTAGTCCAGGAGCATTCACCTAGATAAACAGTCCAGAGCATTAGCCTGGATTACTAGTCCAGAGCATTAGCCTGGATTACAAATCCAGGAGAATGAGTCTAGATTACTAGTCCAGGAGCATTCACCTGGATTACTAGTCAGGAGCATTCACCTAGATAACTAGTCCAGGAGCATTCACCTGGATTACTAGTCCAGGAGCATTCACCTGGATAACGAGTCCAGAACTTTTGCCTGGATTACAAGTGCAGGAGCATTAGCCTGGATTACTAGTCCAGGGGCATTAAACTGGATTACAAGTCCAGAGCATTCACCTGGATTACTAGTCCTGAAGCATTAGCCTGGATTACTAGTCCAAGAGCATTCACCTGGATTACTAGTCCAGGAGCATTCACCTGGATTACTAGTCCAGGAGCATTAGCCTGGATTATTTGTCGAGGCGCATTCACCTAGATAACTAGTCCAGGAGCATTAGCCTGGATTACTAGTCCTGAGCATTTGCCTGGATTACTAGTCCAGGAGCATTAGCCTGGATTACTAGTCCAGGGGTGTTAACCTGGATTACTAGTCCAGAGCATTAGCCTGGATTACTAGTCCAGGAGCATTCACCTAGATAACTAGTCCAGAGCATTAGCCTGGATTACTAGTCCAGAGCATTAGCCTGGATTACAAATCCAGGAGAATGAGTCTAGATTACTAGTCCAGGAGCATTCACCTGGATAACTAGTCCAGAGCATTAGCCTGGATTACTAGTCCCGAGCATTTGCCTGCATTACTAGTCCAGGAGCATTAGCTTGGATTACTAGTCCAGGGGCGTTATCCTGGATTACTAGTCCAGGAGCATTCACCTGGATTACTAGTCCAGGAGCATTAGCCTGGATTACTTGTCCAGGCGCATTCACCTAGATAACTAGTCCAGAGCATTAGCCTGGATTACTAGTCCCGAGCATTTGCCTGGATTACTAGTCCAGGAGCATTAACCTGGTTTACTAGTCCAGGAGCATTCACCTGGATTACTAGTCAGGAGCATGCACCTAGATAACTAGTCCAGAGCATTAGCCTGGATTACTAGTCCAGAACGTTTGCCTGGATAACTAGTCCAGAGCATAAGCCTGGATTACTAGTCCAGGAGCATTCACCTAGATAACTAGTCCAGAGCATTAGCCCGGATTACTAGTCCAGGGGCATTAAACTGGATTACAAGTCCAGAGCATTCACCTGGAATACTAGTCCTGGAGCATTAGCCTGGATTACTAGTCCAGGAGCATTCACCTGGATTACTAGTCCAGGAGCATTAGCCTGTATTACTAGTCCAGGAGCATTAGCCTGGATTTCTTGTCCAGGAGCATTCACCTAGATAACTAGTCCAGAGCATTAGCCTGGATTACTAGTCCCGAGCATTTGCCTGGATTACGAGTCCAGGAGCATTAGCCTGGATTACTAGTCCAGGGGTGTTAACCTGGATGACTAGTCCAGAGCTTAGCCTGGATTACTAGTCCAGGAGCATTCACCTAGATAACTAGTCCAGAGCATTAGCCTGGATTACTAGTCCAGGAGCATTCACCTGGATTACTAGACCAGGAGCATTCACCTGGATTATTAGTCCAGGAGCACTCACCTGGATTACTAGTCCAGGAGCATTAGCCTGAATTACTAGACCAGAGCATTCGCCTAGATTACTAGTCGAGAAGCAATAGCCTGGATAACTAGGCCAGGAGCATTAGCCTGGATTACTAGTCCAGGAGCATTAGCCTGGATTACTAGTCAGGAGCATGCACATAGATAACTAGTCCAGAGCATTAGCCTGGATTACTAGTCCAGAACGTTCGCCTGGATAACTAGTCCAGAGCATTAGCCTGGATTACTAGTCCAGGAGCATTAGCCTGGATTACTAGTCCAGGAGCATTCACCTAGATAACTACTCCAGAGCATTAGCCTGGATTACTAGTCCAGAATGTTCGCCTGGATTACAAGTGCAGGAGCATTAGCCTGGATTACTAGTCCAGGGACATTAAACTGGATTACAAGTCCAGAGCGTTCACCTGGATTACTAGTCCTGGAGCATTAGCCTGGATTACTAGTCCAGGAGCATTCACCAGGATTACTTGTCCAAGAGCATTCACCTGGATTACTCGTCCAGAGCATTCACCTGGATTACTAGTCCAGGAGCATTCACCTGGATTACTTGTCCAGGAGGATTCACCTAGATAACTAGTCCAGAGCATTAGCCTGGATTACTAGTTCCGAGCATTTGCCTGGATTACGAGTCCAGGAGCATTAGCCTGGATTACTAGTCCAGGGGTGTTAACCTGGATGACTAGTCCAGAGTTTAGCCTGGATTACTAGTCCAGGAGCATTCACCTAGATAACTAGTCCAGAGCATTAGCCTGGATTACTAGTCCAGGAGCATTCACCTGGTTTACTAGACCAGGAGCATTCACCTGGATTACTAGTCCAGGAGCACTCACCTGGATTACTAGTCCAGGAGCATTAGCCTGGATTACTAGACCAGAGCATTAGCCTGGATTACTAGTCCAGAACGTTTGCCTGGATAACTAGTCCAGAGCATAAGCCTGGATTACTAGTCCAGGAGCATTCACCTAGATAACTAGTCCAGAGCATTAGCCCGGATTACTAGTCCAGGGGCATTAAACTGGATTACAAGTCCAGAGCATTCACCTGGAATACTAGTCCTGGAGCATTAGCTGGATTACTAGTCCAGGAGCATTCACCTGGATTACTAGTCCAGGAGCATTAGCCTGTATTACTAGTCCAGGAGCATTAGCCTGGATTTCTTGTCCAGGAGCATTCACCTAGATAACTAGTCCAGAGCATTAGCCTGGATTACTAGTCCCGAGCATTTGCCTGGATTACGAGTCCAGGAGCATTAGCCTGGATTACTAGTCCAGGGGTGTTAACCTGGATGACTAGTCCAGAGCTTAGCCTGGATTACTAGTCCAGGAGCATTCACCTAGATAACTAGTCCAGAGCATTAGCCTGGATTACTAGTCCAGGAGCATTCACCTGGATTACTAGACCAGGAGCATTCACCTGGATTATTAGTCCAGGAGCACTCACCTGGATTACTAGTCCAGGAGCATTAGCCTGAATTACTAGACCAGAGCATTCGCCTAGATTACTAGTCGAGAAGCAATAGCCTGGATAACTAGGCCAGGAGCATTAGCCTGGATTACTAGTCCAGGAGCATTAGCCTGGATTACTAGTCAGGAGCATGCACATAGATAACTAGTCCAGAGCATTAGCCTGGATTACTAGTCCAGAACGTTCGCCTGGATAACTAGTCCAGAGCATTAGCCTGGATTACTAGTCCAGGAGCATTAGCCTGGATTACTAGTCCAGGAGCATTCACCTAGATAACTACTCCAGAGCATTAGCCTGGATTACTAGTCCAGAATGTTCGCCTGGATTACAAGTGCAGGAGCATTAGCCTGGATTACTAGTCCAGGGACATTAAACTGGATTACAAGTCCAGAGCGTTCACCTGGATTACTAGTCCTGGAGCATTAGCCTGGATTACTAGTCCAGGAGCATTCACCAGGATTACTTGTCCAAGAGCATTCACCTGGATTACTCGTCCAGAGCATTCACCTGGATTACTAGTCCAGGAGCATTCACCTGGATTACTTGTCCAGGAGGATTCACCTAGATAACTAGTCCAGAGCATTAGCCTGGATTACTAGTTCCGAGCATTTGCCTGGATTACGAGTCCAGGAGCATTAGCCTGGATTACTAGTCCAGGGGTGTTAACCTGGATGACTAGTCCAGAGTTTAGCCTGGATTACTAGTCCAGGAGCATTCACCTAGATAACTAGTCCAGAGCATTAGCCTGGATTACTAGTCCAGGAGCATTCACCTGGTTTACTAGACCAGGAGCATTCACCTGGATTACTAGTCCAGGAGCACTCACCTGGATTACTAGTCCAGGAGCATTAGCCTGGATTACTAGACCAGAGCATTCGCCTAGATTACTAGTCCAGAAGCAATAGCCTGGATAACTAGGCCAGGAGAAGTAGCCTGGATTACGAGTCCAGGAGCATTAGCCTGGATTACTAGTCCAGAGTATTCGCCTGGATTTCTAGTCCAGGAGCATGGATTACTAGTCAAGAGTATTCGCCTGGATTACTAGTCAGGAGCATTAGCCTGGATTTCTCGTCCTGGAGCATTAGCCTGGATTACTAGTCCAGGAGCATTCACCTGGATTACTAGTCCAGGAGCATTCACCTGGATTACTAGTCAAGAGCATTCACCTAGATAACTAGTCCAGGAGCATTCACCTGGATTACTAGTCCAGGAGCATTCACCTGGATAACTAGTCCAGAGCATTAGCCTGGATTACTAGTCCAGGAGCATTAACCTGGATTACTAGTCCAGGAGATTCACCTAGATAACTAGTCCAGAGCATTAGCCTGGATTACTAGTCCAGAGCATTTGCCTGGATTACAAATCCAGGAGCATTAGCGTGGATTACTAGTCCAGGGGCATTAAACTGGATTACAAGTCCAGAGCATTCACCTGGATTACTAGTCCAGAGCATTCACCTGGATTACTAGTCCAGGAGCATGAGCCTGGGTCACTGGTCCAGGAGCATTCACCTGGATTACTAGTCCAAGAGCATTTCCCTGGATTACTAGTCCAGAGCATTCACCTGGATCAGTAGTCCAGGAGCATTCACCTGGATTACTAGTCCAGGAGCATTCACCTGGATTACTAGCCCAGGAGCATTCACCGAGATAATTAGTGCAGATTATTAGCCTGGATTACTAGTCCTGGAGCATTAGCCTGGATTACTAGTCCAGGAGCATTCACCAGGATTACTTCTCCAAGAGCATTCACCTGGATTACTCGTCCAGAGCATTCACCTGGATTACTAGTCCAGGAGCATTCACCTGGATTACTTGTCCAGGAGCATTCACCTGGATTACTAGTCCAGGAGCACTCACCTGGATTACTAGTCCAGGAGCATTAGCCTGGATTACTAGAACGGAGCATTCGCCTAGATTACTAGTCCAGAAGCAATAGACTGGATAACTAGGCAATGAGCATTAGCCTGGATTACGAGTCCAGGAGCATTAGCCTGGATTACTAGTCCAGAGTATTCGCCTGGATTTCTAGTCCAGGAGCATGGATTACTAGTCAAGAGTATTCACCTGGATTACTAGTCAGGAGCATTAGCCTGGATTTCTCGTCCTGGAGCATTAGCCTGGATTACTAGTCCAGGAGCATTCACCTGGATTACTAGTCCAGGAGCATTCACCTGGATTACTAGTCAGGAGCATTCACCTAGATAACTAGTCCTGGAGCATTCACCTGGATTACTAGTCCAGGAGCATTCACCTGGATAACTAGTCCAGAGCATTAGCCTGGATTACCAGTCCAGGAGCATTAACCTGGATTACTAGTCCAGGAGCATTCACCTAGATAACTAGTCCAGAGCATTAGCCTGGATTACTAGTCCAGAGCATTTGCCTGGATTACAAGTCCAGGAGCATTAGCGTGGATTACTAGTCCAGGGGCATTAAACTGGATTACAAGTCCAGAGCATTCACCTGGATTACTAGTCCAGAGCATTCACCTGGATTACTAGTCCAGGAGCATGAGCCTGGGTAACTGGTCCAGGAGCATTCACCTGGATTACTAGTCCAAGAGCATTCACCTGGATTACTAGTCCAGAGCATTCACCTGGATTAGTAGTCCAGGAGCATTCACCTGGATTACTAGTCCAGGAGCATTCACCTGGATTACTAGCCCAGGAGCATTCACCTAGATAACTAGTCCAGAGCATTAGCCTGGATTACTAGTCCAGGAGCATTCACCTAGATAACTAGTCCAGAGCATTAGACTGGATTACTAGTCCAGAGCATTAGCCTGGATTACAAATCCAGGAGAATGAGTCTAGATTACTAGTCCAGGAGCATTCACCTGGATTACTAGTCCAGGAGCATTCACCTGGATTACTAGTCAGGAGCATTCACCTAGATAACTAGTCCAGGAGCATTCACCTGGATTACTAGTCCAGGAGCATTCACCTGGATAACTAGTCCAGAGCATTAGCCTGGATTACTAGTCCAGGAGCATTAGCCTGGATTACTAGTCCAGGCGCATTCTCCTAGATAACTAGTCCAGAGCATTAGCCTGGATTACTAGTCCAGAACTTTTGCCTGGATTACAAGTGCAGGAGCATTAGCCTGGATTACTAGTCCAGGGGCATTAAACTGGATTACAAGTCCAGAGCATTCACCTGGATTACTAGTCCAGGAGCATTAGCCTGGATTACTAGTCCAGGAGCATTCACCTGGATTACTAGTCCAAGAGCATTCACCTGGATTACTTGTCCAGGCGCATTCACCTAGATAACTAGTCCAGAGCATTAGCCTGGATTACTAGTCCAGGAGCATTCAGCTGGATTACTAGACGAGGAGCATTCACCTGGATAACTGGTCCAGGAGCATTCACCTGGATTACTAGTCCAGAGCATTCACCTAGATTAATCGTCCAGAAGCAATAGCCTCGATAACTAGGCCAGGAGCATTAGCCTGGATTACTAGTCCAGAGCATTCACGTAGATTACTAGTCCAGAAGCAATAGCCTGGATTACTAGTCCAGGAGCATTAGCCTGGATTACTAGTCCAGAGTATTCGCCTGGATTTCTAGTCCAGGAGCATTCACCTGGATTACAAGTCCAGACCATTAGCCTGGATTACTAGCACAGAGCATTCACCTGGATTACTAGTCCAGAAGCATTCGCCTGGATTACTAGTCCAGAGTATTAGTCTGGATTACTAGTCCAGAAGCATTAGCCTGGACTACAGGTCCAGGGGCATTAACCTGGATTACTAGTCCAGGAGCATTAGCCTGGATTACTAGTCCAGGAGCATTCACCTAGATAACTAGTCCAGAGCATTAGCCTGGATTACTAGTCCAGGAGCATTCACCTTGATTACTAGACCAGGAGCATTCACCTGGATTACTAGTCCAGGAGCACTCACCTGGATTACTAGTCCAGGAGCATTAGCCTGGATTACTAGACCAGAGCATTCGCCTAGATTACTTGTCCAGAAGCAATAGCCTGGATAACTAGGCCAGGAGCATTAGCCTGGATTACTAGTCCAGGAGCATTAGCCTGGATTACTAGTCCAGAGTATTCACCTGGATTTCTAGTCCAGGATCATGGATTACTAGTCTAGAGTATTCGCCTGGATTACTAGTCAGGAGCATTAGCCTGGATTTCTCGTCCTGGAGCATTAGCCTGGATTACTAGTCCAGGAGCATTCACCTGGATTACTAGTCCAGGAGCATTCACCTAGATAACTAATCCAGGAGCATTCACCTGGATTACTAGTCCAGGAGCATTCACCTGGATAACTAGTGCAGAGCATTAGCTTGGATTACTAGTCCAGGAGCATTCACCTGGATTACTAGCCCAGGAGCATTCACCTAGATAACTAGTCCAGAGCATTAGCCTGGATTACTAGTCCAGGAGCATTCACCTAGATAACTAGTCCAGAGCATTAGACTGGATTACTAGTCCAGAGCATTAGCCTGGATTACAAATCCAGGAGAATGAGTCTAGATTACTAGTCCAGGAGCATTCACCTGGATTACTAGTCCAGGAGCATTCACCTGGATTACTAGTCAGGAGCATTCACCTAGATAACTAGTCCAGGAGCATTCACCTGGATTACTAGTCCAGGAGCATTCACCTGGATAACTAGTCCAGAGCATTAGCCTGGATTACTAGTCCAGGAGCATTAGCCTGGATTACTAGTCCAGGCGCATTCTCCTAGATAACTAGTCCAGAGCATTAGCCTGGATTACTAGTCCAGAGCTTTTGCCTGGATTACAAGTGCAGGAGCATTAGCCTGGATTACTAGTCCAGGGGCATTAAACTGGATTACAAGTCCAGAGCATTCACCTGGATTACTAGTCCAGGAGCATTAGCCTGGATTACTAGTCCAGGAGCATTCACCTGGATTACTAGTCCAAGAGCATTCACCTGGATTACTTGTCCAGTAGCATTCACCTAGATAACTAGTCCAGAGCATTAGCCTGGATTACTAGTCCAGGAGCATTCAGCTGGATTACTAGACGAGGAGCATTCACCTGGATAACTGGTCCAGGAGCATTCACCTGGATTACTAGTCCAGAGCATTCACCTAGATTAATCGTCCAGAAGCAATAGCCTCGATAACTAGGCCAGGAGCATTAGCCTGGATTACTAGTCCAGAGCATTCACGTAGATTACTAGTCCAGAAGCAATAGCCTGGATTACTAGTCCAGGAGCATTAGCCTGGATTACTAGTCCAGAGTATTCGCCTGGATTTCTAGTCCAGGAGCATTCACCTGGATTACAAGTCCAGACCATTAGCCTGGATTACTAGCACAGAGCATTCACCTGGATTACTAGTCCAGAAGCATTCGCCTGGATTACTAGTCCAGAGTATTAGTCTGGATTACTAGTCCAGAAGCATTAGCCTGGACTACAGGTCCAGGGGCATTAACCTGGATTACTAGTCCAGGAGCATTAGCCTGGATTACTAGTCCAGGAGCATTCACCTAGATAACTAGTCCAGAGCATTAGCCTGGATTACTAGTCCAGGAGCATTCACCTTGATTACTAGACCAGGAGCATTCACCTGGATTACTAGTCCAGGAGCACTCACCTGGATTACTAGTCCAGGAGCATTAGCCTGGATTACTAGACCAGAGCATTCGCCTAGATTACTAGTCCAGAAGCAATAGCCTGGATAACTAGGCCAGGAGCATTAGCCTGGATTACTAGTCCAGGAGCATTAGCCTGGATTACTAGTCCAGAGTATTCACCTGGATTTCTAGTCCAGGATCATGGATTACTAGTCTAGAGTATTCGCCTGGATTACTAGTCAGGAGCATTAGCCTGGATTTCTCGTCCTGGAGCATTAGCCTGGATTACTAGTCCAGGAGCATTCACCTGGATTACTAGTCCAGGAGCATTCACCTAGATAACTAATCCAGGAGCATTCACCTGGATTACTAGTCCAGGAGCATTCACCTGGATAACTAGTGCAGAGCTTTAGCTTGGATTACTAGTCCAGGAGCATTCACCTGGATTACTAGCCCAGGAGCATTCACCTAGATAACTAGTCCAGAGCATTAGCCTGGATTACTAGTCCAGGAGCATTCACCTAGATAACTAGTCCAGAGCATTAGACTGGATTACTAGTCCAGAGCATTAGCCTGGATTACAAATCCAGGAGAATGAGTCTAGATTACTAGTCCAGGAGCATTCACCTGGATTACTAGTCCAGGAGCATTCACCTGGATTACTAGTCAGGAGCATTCACCTAGATAACTAGTCCAGGAGCATTCACCTGGATTACTAGTCCAGGAGCATTCACCTGGATAACTAGTCCAGAGCATTAGCCTGGATTACTAGTCCAGGAGCATTAGCCTGGATTACTAGTCCAGGCGCATTCTCCTAGATAACTAGTCCAGAGCATTAGCCTGGATTACTAGTCCAGAACTTTTGCCTGGATTACAAGTGCAGGACCATTAGCCTGGATTACTAGTCCAGGGGCATTAAACTGGATTACAAGTCCAGAGCATTCACCTGGATTACTAGTCCAGGAGCATTAGCCTGGATTACTAGTCCAGGAGCATTCACCTGGATTACTAGTCCAAGAGCATTCACCTGGATTACTTGTCCAGGCGCATTCACCTAGATAACTAGTCCAGAGCATTAGCCTGGATTACTAGTCCAGGAGCATTCAGCTGGATTACTAGACGAGGAGCATTCACCTGGATAACTGGTCCAGGAGCATTCACCTGGATTACTAGTCCAGAGCATTCACCTAGATTAATCGTCCAGAAGCAATAGCCTCGATAACTAGGCCAGGAGCATTAGCCTGGATTACTAGTCCAGAGCATTCACGTAGATTACTAGTCCAGAAGCAATAGCCTGGATTACTAGTCCAGGAGCATTAGCCTGGATTACTAGTCCAGAGTATTCGCCTGGATTTCTAGTCCAGGAGCATTCACCTGGATTACAAGTCCAGACCATTAGCCTGGATTACTAGCACAGAGCATTCACCTGGATTACTAGTCCAGAAGCATTCGCCTGGATTACTAGTCCAGAGTATTAGTCTGGATTACTAGTCCAGAAGCATTAGCCTGGACTACAGGTCCAGGGGCATTAACTTGGATTACTAGTCCAGGAGCATTAGCCTGGATTACTAGTCCAGGAGCATTCACCTAGATAACTAGTCCAGAGCATTAGCCTGGATTACTAGTCCAGGAGCATTCACCTTGATTAGTAGACCAGGAGCATTCACCTGGATTACTAGTCCAGGAGCACTCACCTGGATTACTAGTCCAGGAGCATTAGCCTGGATTACTAGACCAGAGCATTCGCCTAGATTACTAGTCCAGAAGCAATAGCCTGGATAACTAGGCCAGGAGCATTAGCCTGGATTACTAGTCCAGGAGCATTAGCCTGGATTACTAGTCCAGAGTATTCACCTGGATTTCTAGTCCAGGATCATGGATTACTAGTCTAGAGTATTCGCCTGGATTACTAGTCAGGAGCATTAGCCTGGATTTCTCGTCCTGGAGCATTAGCCTGGATTACTAGTCCAGGAGCATTCACCTGGATTACTAGTCCAGGAGCATTCACCTAGATAACTAATCCAGGAGCATTCACCTGGATTACTAGTCCAGGAGCATTCACCTGGATAACTAGTGCAGAGCATTAGCTTGGATTACTAGTCCAGGGGCATTAAACTGGATTACAAGTCCAGAGCATTCACCTGGATTACTAGTCCAGAGCATTAGCCTGGATTACAAATCCAGGAGAATGAGTCTAGATTACTAGTCCAGGAGCATTCACCTGGATTACAAGTCAGGAGCATTCACCTCGATAACTAGTCCAGGAGCATTCACCTGGATTACTAGTCCAGGAGCATTCACCTGGATAACTAGTCCAGAACTTTTGCCTGGATTACAAGTGCAGGAGCATTAGCCTGGATTACTAGTCCAGGGGCATTAAACTGGATTACAAGTCCAGAGCATTCACCTGGATTACTAGTCCTGAAGCATTAGCCTGGATTAGTAGTCCAAGAGCATTCACCTGGATTACGACTCCAGGAGCATTCACCTGGATTACTAGTCCAGGAGCATTAGCCTGGATTACTTGTCCAGGCGCATTCACCTAGATAACTAGTTCAGAGCATTAGCCTGGATTACTAGTCCCGAGCATTTGCCTGGATTACTAGTCCAGGAGCATTAGCCTGGATTACTAGTCCAGTGGCGTTAACCTGGATTACTAGTCCAGAGCATTAGCCTGGATTACTAGTCCAGGAGCATTCACCTGGATAACTAGTCCAGAGCATTAGCCTGGATTACTAGTTAAGGAGCTTTCACCTGGATTACTAGACCAGGAGCATTCACCTGGATTACTGGTCCAGGAGCATTCACCTGGATTACTAGTCCAGAGCATTCACCGAGATTACTCGTCCAGAAGCAATAGCCTGGATAACTAGGCCAGCCAGGAGCATTAGCCTGGATTACTAGTCCAGAGCATTCACCTAGATTACTAGTCCAGAAGCAATAGCCTGGATTACTAGGCCAGGAGCATTAGCCTGGATTACTAGTCCAGGAGCATTAGCCTGGATTACTAGTCCAGAGTACTCACCTGGATTACTAGTCCAGAGTATTCGCCTGGATTTCTAGTCCAGGAACATGGATTACTAGTCTAGAGTATTCGCCTGGATTACTAGTCAGGAGCATTAGACTGGATTTCTCGTCCTGGAGCATTAGCCTGGATTACTAGTCCAGGAGCATTCACCTGGATTACTAGTCCAGGAGCATTCACATGGATTACTAGTCAGGAGCATTCACCTGGGAAACTAGTCCAGGAGCATTCACCTGGATTACTAGTCCAGGAGCATTCACCTGGATAACTAGTCCAGAGCATTAGCCTGGATTACTAGTCCAGGAGCATTAACCTGGATTACTAGTCCAGGAGCAATCACCTCGATAACTAGTCCAGAGCATTAGCCTGGATTACTAGTCCAGAGCCTTTGCCTGGATTACAAGTCCAGGAGCATTAGCCTGGATTACTAGTCCAGGGGCATTAAACTGGATTACAAGTCCAGCGCATTCACCTGGATTACTAGTCCAGAGCATTCACCTGGATTACTAGTCCAGGAGCATTAGTCTGGATAACTAGTCCAGGAGCATTCACCTGGATTACTAGTCCAAGAGCATTCACCTGGATTACTAGTCCAGAGCATTCACCTGGATTAGTTATCCAGGAGCATTCACCTGGATTACTAGTCCAGGAGCATTCACCTGGATTACCATTCCAGGAGCATTAGCCTGGATTACTAGCCCAGGAGCATTCACCTAGATAACTAGTCCAGAGCATTAGCCTGGATTACTAGTCCAGGAGCATTCACCTAGATAACTAGTCCAGAGCATTAGCCTGGATTACTAGTCCCGAGCATTAGCCTGGATTACAAATCCAGGAGAATGAGTCTAGATTACTAGTCCAGGAGCATTCACCTGGATTACTAGTCCAGGAGCATTCACCTGGATTCCTAGTCAGGAGCATTCACCTAGATAACTAGTCCAGGAGCATTCACCTGGATTACTAGTCCAGGAGCATTCACCTGGATAACTAGTCCAGAGCATTAGCCTGGATTACTAGTCCAGGAGCATTAGCCTGGATTACTAGTCCAGAGCATTTGCCTGGATTACAGGTCCAGGAGCATTAGCCTGGGTTACTAGTCCAGGGGCATTAAACTGGATTACAAGTCCAGAGCATTCACCTGGATTTCTAGTCCAGAGCATTCACCTGGATTACTAGTCCAGGAGCATTAGCCTGGATAACTAGTCCAGGAGCATTCACCTGGATTACTAGTCCAGGAGCATTAGTTTGGATTACTAGTCCAGGAGCATTCACCTAGATAACTAGTCCAGAGCATTAGCCTGGATTACTAGTCCAGGAGCATTCCCCTAGATAACTT
The DNA here is from genome assembly GCF_047496885.1 of Scyliorhinus torazame. Taxonomy (NCBI): domain Eukaryota; kingdom Metazoa; phylum Chordata; class Chondrichthyes; order Carcharhiniformes; family Scyliorhinidae; genus Scyliorhinus; species Scyliorhinus torazame. Next base: position 16,265,391 of record NC_092712.1, on the reverse strand, counting down.
GTCCAGAGCATTAGCCCGGATTACTAGTCCAGAGCATTAGACTGGATTACAAGTCCAGGTGAATCAGTCTAGATTACTAGTCCAGGAGCTTTAACCTGGATTACCAGTCCAAGAGCATTCACCTGAATTACTAGTCAGGAGCATGCACCTAGATAACTAGTCCAGAGCATTAGCCTGGATTACTAGTCCAGAACGTTCGCCTGGATAACTAGTCCAGAGCATTAGCCTGGATTACTAGTCCAGGAGCAGTAGCCTGGATTACTAGTCCAGGAGCATTCACCTAGATAACTACTCCAGAGCATTAGCCTGGATTACTAGTCCAGAATGTTCGCCTGGATTACAAGTGCAGGAGCATTAGCCTGGATTACTAGTCCAGGGACATTAAACTGGATTACAAGTCCAGAGCGTTCACCTGGATTACTAGTCCTGGAGCATTAGCCTGGATTACTAGTCAAGGAGCATTCACCAGGATTACTTGTCCAAGAGCATTCACCTGGATTACTAGTCCAGAGCATTCACCTGGATTACTAGTCCAGGAGCATTCACCTGGATTACTAGTCCAGGAGCATTAGCCTGGATTACTTGTCCAGGAGCATTCACCTAGATAACTAGTCCAGAGCATTAGCCTGGATTACTAGTCCAGGAGCATTCACCTGGATTACTAGACCAGGAGCATTCACCTGGATTACTAGTCCAGAAGCACTCACCTGGATTACTAGTCCAGGAGCATTAGCCTGGATTACTAGACCAGAGCATTCGCCTAGATTACTAGTCCAGAAGCAATAGCCTGGATAACTAGGCCAGGAGCATTAGCCTGGATTACGAGTCCAGGAGCATTAGCCTGGATTACTCGTCCAGAGTATTCGCCTGGATTTCTGGTCCAGGAGCATGGATTACTAGTCAAGAGTATTCGCCTGGATTACTAGTCAGGAGCATTAGCCTGGATTTCTCGTCCTGGAGCATTAGCCCGGATTACTAGTCCAGGAGCATTCACCTGGATTACTAGTCCAGGAGCATTCACCTGGATTACTAGTCAGGAGCATTCACCTAGATAACTAGTCCAGGAGCATTCACCTGGATTACTAGTCCAGGAGCATTCACCTGGATAACTAGTCCAGAGCATTAGCCTGGATTACTAGTCCAGGAGCATTAACCTGGATTACTAGTCCAGGAGCATTCACCTAGATAACTAGTCCAGAGCATTAGCCTGGATTACTAGTCCAGAGCATTTGCCTGGATTACAAGTCCAGGAGCATTAGCGTGGATTACTAGTCCAGGGGCATTAAACTGGATTACAAGTCCAGAGCATTCACCTGGATTACTAGTCCAGAGCATTCACCTGGATTACTAGTCCAGGAGCATGAGCCTGGGTAACTGGTCCAGGAGCATTCACCTGGATTACTAGTCCAAGAGCATTCACCTGGATTACTAGTCCAGAGCATTCACCTGGATTAGTAGTCCAGGAGCATTCACCTGGATTACTAGTCCAGGAGCATTCACCTAGATAACTAGTCCAGAGCATTAGCCTGGATTACTAGTCCAGGAGCATTCACCGAGATAACTAGTCCAGAGCATTAGCCTGGATTACAAGTCCAGGAGAATGAGTCTAGATTACTAGTCCAGGAGCATTCACCTGGATTACTAGTCCAGGAGCATTCACCTGGACAACTAGTCCAGAGCATTAGCCTGGGTTACTAGTCCAGGAGCATTAGCCTGGATTACTAGTCCAGGCGCATTCTCCTAGATAACTAGTCCAGAGCATTAGCCTGGATTACTAGTCCAGAACTTTTGCCTGGATTACAAGTGCAGGAGCATTAGCCTGGATTACTAGTCCAGGGACATTAAACTGGATTACAAGTCCAGAGCATTCACCTGGATTACTAGTCCAGGAGCATTCACCTGGATTACTAGTCCAAGAGCATTCACCTGGATTACTAGTCCAGGAGCATTAGCCTGGATTACTTGTCCAGGCGCATTCACCTATATAACTAGTCCAGAGCATTAGCCTGTATTACTAGTCCCGAGCATTTGCCTGGATTACTAGTCCAGGAGCATTAGCCTGGATTACTAGTCCAGGGGCGTTCACCTAGATAACTAGTCCAGAGCATTAGCCTGGATTACTAGTCCAGGAGCATTCACCTGGATTACTAGACCAGGAGCATTCACCTGGATTACTAGTCCAGAGCATTCACCTGGATTACTAGTCCAGGAGCATTAGCCTGGATAACTGGTCCAGGAGCATTCACCTGGATTACTAGTCCAAGAGCATTCACCTGGATTACTAGTCCAGAGCATTCACCTGGATTAGTAGTCCAGGAGCATTCACCTGGATTACTAGTTCAGGAGCATTCATCTAGATAACTAGTCCAGAGCATTAGCCTGGATTACTAGTCCAGGAGTATTCACCTAGATAACTAGTCCAGAGCATTAGCCTGGATTACTAGTCCAGAGCATTAGCCTGGATTACAAATCCAGGAGAATGAGTCTAGATTACTAGTCCAGGAGCATTCACCTGGATAACTAGTCCAGAGCATTAGCCTGGATTACTAGTCCTGGAGCATTAGCCTGGATTACTTGTCCAGGCGCATTCACCTAGATAACTAGTCCAGAGCATTAGCCTGGATTACTAGTCCCGAGCATTTGCCTGGATTACTAGTCCAGGAGCATTAGCCTGGATTACTAGTCCAGGGGCGTTAACCTGGATTACTAGTCCTGGAGCATTAGCCTGGATTACTAGTCCAGGAGCAATCACCTGGATTACTAGTCCAGGAGCATTAGCCTGGATTACTTGTCCAGGCGCATTCACCTAGATAACTAGTCCAGAGCATTAGCCTGTATTACTAGTCCCGAGCATTTGCCTGGATTACTAGTCCAGGAGCATTAGCCTGGATTACTAGTCCAGGGGCGTTAACCTGGATTACTAGTCCAGAGCATTAGCCTGGATCACTAGTGCAGGAGCATTTACCTAGATAACTTGTCCCGAGCATTAGCCTGGATTACTAGTCCAGGAGCATTCAGATGGATTACTAGACCAGGAGCATTCACCTGGATTACTGGTCCAGGAGCATTCACCTGGATTACTAGTCCAGAGCATTCACCTAGATTACTCGTCCAGAAGCAATAGCCTGGATAACTAGGCCAGGAGCATTAGCCTGGATTACGAGTCCAGGAGCATTAGCCTGGATTACTAGTCCAGAGTATTTGCCTGGATTTCTAGTCCAGGAGCATGGATTACTAGTCAAGAGTATTCGCCTGGATTACTAGTCAGGAGCATTAGCCTGGATTTCTCGTCCTGGAGCATTAGCCTGGATTACTAGTCCAGGAGCATTCACCTGGATTACTAGTCCAGGAGCATTCACCTGGATTACTAGTCAGGAGCATTCACCTAGATAACTAGTCCAGGAGCATTCACCTGGATTACTAGTCCAGGAGCATTCACCTGGATAACTAGTCCAGAGCATTAGCCTGGATTACTAGTCGAGGAGCATTAACCTGGATTACTAGTCCAGGAGCATTCACCTAGATAACTAGTCCAGAGCATTAGCCTGGATTACTAGTCCAGAACTTTTGCCTGGATTACAAGTGCAGGAGCATTAGCCTGGATTACTAGTCCAGGGACATTAAACTGGATTACAAGTCCAGAGCATTCACCTGGATTACTAGTCCAGGAGCATTAGCCTGGATTACTAGTCCAGGAGCATTCACCTGGATTACTAGTCCAAGAGCATTCACCTGGATTACTAGTCCAGGAGCATTAGCCTGGATTACTTGTCCAGGCGCATTCACCTATATAACTAGTCCAGAGCATTAGCCTGTATTACTAGTCCCGAGCATTTGCCTGGATTACTAGTCCAGGAGCATTAGCCTGGATTACTAGTCCAGGGGCGTTCACCTAGATAACTAGTCCAGAGCATTAGCCTGGATTACTAGTCCAGGAGCATTCACCTGGATTACTAGACCAGGAGCATTCACCTGGATTACTAGTCCAGGAGCACTCACCTGGATTACTAGTCCAGGAGCATTAGCCTGGATTACTAGACCAGAGCATTCGCCTAGATTACTAGTCCAGAAGCAATAGCCCGGATAACTAGGCCAGGAGCATTAGCCTGGATTACTAGTCCAGGAGCATTAGCCTGGATTACTAGTCCAGAGTATTCACCTGGATTTCTAGTCCAGGATCATGGATTACTAGTCTAGAGTATTCGCCTGGATTACTAATCAGGAGCATTAGCCTGGATTTCTCATCCTGGAGCATTAGCCTGGATTACTAGTCCAGGAGCATTCACCTGGATTACTAGTCCAGGAGCATTCACCTAGATAACTAATCCAGGAGCATTCACCTGGATTACTAGTCCAGGAGCATTCACCTGGATAACTAGTGCAGAGCATTAGCATGGATTACTAGTCCAGGAGCATTAACCTGGATTACTAGTCCAGGAGCATTCACCTAGATAACTAGTCCAGCGCATTAGCCTGGATTACTAGTCCAGAGCATTTGCCTGGATTACACGTCCAGGAGCATTAGCTTGGATTACTAGTCCAGGGGCATTAAACTGGATTACAAGTCCAGAGCATTCACCTGGATTACTAGTCCAGAGCATTCACCTGGATTACTAGTCCAGGAGCATTAGCCTGGATAACTGGTCCAGGAGCATTCACCTGGATTACTAGTCCAAGAGCATTCACCTGGATTACTAGTCCAGAGCATTCACCTGGATTAGTAGTCCAGGAGCATTCACCTGGATTACTAGTCCAGGAGCATTCATCTAGATAACTAGTCCAGAGCATTAGCCTGGATTACTAGTCCAGGAGTATTCACCTAGATAACTAGTCCAGAGCATTAGCCTGGATTACTAGTCCAGAGCATTAGCCTGGATTACAAATCCAGGAGAATGAGTCTAGATTACTAGTCCAGGAGCATTCACCTGGATAACTAGTCCAGAGCATTAGCCTGGATTACTAGTCCAGGAGCATTAGCCTGGATTACTAGTCCTGGAGCATTAGCCTGGATTACTTGTCCAGGCGCATTCACCTAGATAACTAGTCCAGAGCATTAGCCTGGATTACTAGTCCTGAGCATTTGCCTGGATTACTAGTCCAGGAGCATTAGCCTGGATTACTAGTCCAGGGGCGTTAACCTGGATTACTAGTCCTGGAGCATTAGCCTGGATTACTAGTCCAGGAGCATTCACCTGGATTACTAGTCCAGGAGCATTAGCCTGGATTACTTGTCCAGGCGCATTCACCTAGATAACTAGTCCAGAGCATTAGCCTGGATTACTAGTCCCGAGCATTTGCCTGGATTACTAGTCCAGGAGCATTAGCCTGGATTACTAGTCCAGGGGCGTTAACCTGGATTACTAGTCCAGAGCATTAGCCTGGATCACTAGTCCAGGAGCATTTACCTAGATAACTTGTCCCGAGCATTAGCCTGGATTACTAGTCCAGGAGCATTCAGATGGATTACTAGACCAGGAGCATTCACCTGGATTACTGGTCCAGGAGCATTCACCTGGATTACTAGTCCAGAGCATTCACCTAGATTACTCGTCCAGAAGCAATAGCCTGGATAACTAGGCCAGGCGCATTAGCCTGGATTACGAGTCCAGGAGCATTAGCCTGGATTACTAGTCCAGAGTATTTGCTTGGATTTCTAGTCCAGGAGCATGGATTACTAGTCAAGAGTATTCGCCTGGATTACTAGTCAGGAGCATTAGCCTGGATTTCTCGTCCTGGAGCATTAGCCTGGATTACTAGTCCAGGAGCATTCACCTGGATTACTAGTCCAGGAGCATTCACCTGGATTACTAGTCAGGAGCATTCACCTAGATAACTAGTCCAGGAGCATTCACCTGGATTACTAGTCCATGAGCATTCACCTGGATAACTAGTCCAGAGCATTAGCCTGGATTACTAGTCCAGGAGCATTAACCTGGATTACTAGTCCAGGAGCATTCACCTAGATAACTAGTCCAGAGCATTAGCCTGGATTACTAGTCCAGAGCATTTGCCTGGATTACAAGTCCAGGAGCATTAGCGTGGATTACCAGTCCAGGGGCATTAAACTGGATTACAAGTCCAGAGCATTTACCTGGATTACTAGTCCAGAGCATTCACCTGGATTACTAGTCCAGGAGCATGAGCCTGGGTAACTGGTCCAGGAGCATTCACCTGGATTACTAGTCCAAGAGCATTCACCTGGATTACTAGTCCAGAGCATTCACCTGGATTAGTAGTCCAGGAGCATTCACCTGGATTACTAGTCCAGGAGCATTCACCTAGATAACTAGTCCAGAGCATTAGCCTGGATTACTAGTCCAGGAGCATTCACCTAGATAACTAGTCCAGAGCATTAGCCTGGATTACTAGTCCAGAGCATTAGCCTGGGTTACAAATCCAGGAGAATGAGTCTAGATTACTAGTCCAGGAGCATTCACCTGGATTACTAGTCCAGGAGCATTCACCTGGATTACTAGTCAGGAGCATTCACCTAGATAACTAGTCCAGGAGCATTCACCTGGATTACTAGTCCAGGAGCATTCACCTGGATAACTAGTCCAGAGCATTAGCCTGGGTTACTAGTCCAGGAGCATTAGCCTGGATTACTAGTCCAGGCGCATTCTCCTAGATAACTAGTCCAGAGCATTAGCCTGGATTACTAGTCCAGAACTTTTGCCTGGATTACAAGTGCAGGAGCATTAGCCTGGATTACTAGTCCAGGGACATTAAACTGGATTACAAGTCCAGAGCATTCAACTGGATTACTAGTCCAGGAGCATTAGCCTGGATTACTAGTCCAGGAGCATTCACCTGGATTACTAGTCCAAGAGCATTCACCTGGATTACTAGTCCAGGAGCATTAGCCTGGATTACTTGTCCAGGCGCATTCACCTACATAACTAGTCCAGAGCATTAGCCTGTATTACTAGTCCCGAGCATTTGCCTGGATTACTAGTCCAGGAGCATTAGCCTGGATTACTAGTCCAGGGGCGTTCACCTAGATAACTAGTCCAGAGCATTAGCCTGGATTACTAGTCCAGGAGCATTCACCTGGATTACTAGACCAGGAGCATTCACCTGGATTACTAGTCCAGGAGCACTCACCTGGATTACTAGTCCAGGAGCATTAGCCTGGATTACTAGACCAGAGCATTCGCCTAGATTACTAGTCCAGAGCATTAGCCTGGATTACTAGTCCAGGAGTATTCACCTAGATAACTAGTCCAGAGCATTAGCCTGGATTACTAGTCCAGAGCATTAGCCTGGATTACAAATCCAGCAGAATGAGTCTAGATTACTAGTCCAGGAGCATTCACCTGGATAACTAGTCCAGAGCATTAGCCTGGATTACTAGTCCAGGAGCATTAGCCTGGATTACTAGTCCTGGAGCATTAGCCTGGATTACTTGTCCAGGCGCATTCACCTAGATAACTAGTCCAGAGCATTAGCCTGGATTACTAGTCCCGATCATTTGCCTGGATTACTAGTCCAGGAGCATTAGCCTGGATTACTAGTCCAGGGGCGTTAACCTGGATTACTAGTCCTGGAGCATTAGCCTGGATTACTAGTCCAGGAGCATTCACCTGGATTACTAGTCCAGGAGCATTAGCCTGGATTACTTGTCCAGGCGCATTCACCTAGATAACTAGTCCAGAGCATTAGCCTGGATTACTAGTCCCGAGCATTTGCCTGGATTACTAGTCCAGGAGCATTAGCCTGGATTACTAGTCCAGGGGCGTTAACCTGGATTACTAGTCCAGAGCATTAGCCTGGATCACTAGTGCAGTAGCATTTACCTAGATAACTTGTCCCGAGCATTAGCCTGGATTACTAGTCCAGGAGCATTCAGATGGATTACTAGACCAGGAGCATTCACCTGGATTACTGGTCCAGGAGCATTCACCTGGATTACTAGTCCAGAGCATTCACCTAGATTACTCGTCCAGAAGCAATAGCCTGGATAACTAGGCCAGGAGCATTAGCCTGGATTACGAGTCCAGGAGCATTAGCCTGGATTACTAGTCCAGAGTATTTGCCTGGATTTCTAGTCCAGGAGCATGGATTACTAGTCAAGAGTATTCGCCTGGATTACTAGTCAGGAGCATTAGCCTGGATTTCTCGTCCTGGAGCATTAGCCTGGATTACTAGTCCAGGAGCATTCACCTGGATTACTAGTCCAGGAGCATTCACCTGGATTACTAGTCAGGAGCATTCACCTAGATAACTAGTCCAGGAGCATTCACCTGGATTACTAGTCCAGGAGCATTCACCTGGATAACTAGTCCAGAGCATTAGCCTGGATTACTAGTCCAGGAGCATTAACCTGGATTACTAGTCCAGGAGCATTCACCTAGATAACTAGTCCAGAGCATTAGCCTGGATTACTAGTCCAGAACTTTTGCCTGGATTACAAGTGCAGGAGCATTAGCCTGGATTACTAGTCCAGAGACATTAAACTGGATTACAAGTCCAGAGCATTCACCTGGATTACTAGTCCAGGAGCATTAGCCTGGATTACTAGTCCAGGAGCATTCACCTGGATTACTAGTCCAAGAGCATTCACCTGGATTACTAGTCCAGGAGCATTAGCCTGGATTACTTGTCCAGGCGCATTCACCTACATAACTAGTCCAGAGCATTAGCCTGTATTACTAGTCCCGAGCATTTGCCTGGATTACTAGTCCAGGAGCATTAGCCTGGATTACTAGTCCAGGGGCGTACACCTAGATAACTAGTCCAGAGCATTAGCCTGGATTACTAGTCCAGGAGCATTCACCTGGATTACTAGACCAGGAGCATTCACCTGGATTACTAGTCCAGGAGCACTCACCTGGATTACTAGTCCAGGAGCATTAGCCTGGATTACTAGACCAGAGCATTCGCCTAGATTACTAGTCCAGAAGCAATAGCCCGGATAACTAGGCCAGGAGCATTAGCCTGGATTACTAGTCCAGGAGCATTAGCCTGGATTACTAGTCCAGAGTATTCACCTGGATTTCTAGTCCAGGATCATGGATTACTAGTCTAGAGTATTCGCCTGGATTACTAATCAGGAGCATTAGCCTGGATTTCTCATCCTGGAGCATTAGCCTGGATTACTAGTCCAGGAGCATTCACCTGGATTACTAGTCCAGGAGCATTCACCTAGATAACTAATCCAGGAGCATTCACCTGGATTACTAGTCCAGTAGCATTCACCTGGATAATTAGTGCAGAGCATTAGCATGGATTACTAGTCCAGGAGCATTAACCTGGATTACTAGTCCAGGAGCATTCACCTAGATAACTAGTCCAGCGCATTAGCCTGGATTACTAGTCCAGAGCATTTGCCTGGATTACACGTCCAGGAGCATTAGCTTGGATTACTAGTCCAGGGGCATTAAACTGGATTACAAGTCCAGAGCATTCACCTGGATTACTAGTCCAGAGCATTCACCTGGATTACTAGTCCAGGAGCATTAGCCTGGATAACTGGTCCAGGAGCATTCACCTGGATTACTAGTCCAAGAGCATTCACCTGGATTCCTAGTCCAGAGCATTCACCTGGATTAGTAGTCCAGGAGCATTCACCTGGATTACTAGTCCAGGAGCATTCATCTAGATAACTAGTCCAGAGCATTAGCCTGGATTACTAGTCCAGGAGTATTCACCTAGATAACTAGTCCAGAGCATTAGCCTGGATTACAAATCCAGGAGAATGAGTCTAGATTACTAGTCCAGGAGCATTCACCTGGATAACTAGTCCAGAGCATTAGCCTGGATTACTAGTCCAGGAGCTTTAGCCTGGATTACTAGTCCTGGAGCATTAGCCTGGATTACTAGTCCAGGAGCATTCACCTGGATTACTAGTCCAGGAGCATTAGCCTGGATTACTTGTCCAGGCGCATTCACCTAGATAACTAGTCCAGAGCATTAGCCTGGATTACTAGTCCCGAGCATTTGCCTGGATTACTAGTCCAGGAGCATTAGCCTGGATTACTAGTCCAGTGGCGTTAACCTGGATTACTAGTCCAGAGCATTAGCCTGGATCACTAGTCCAGGAGCATTTACCTAGATAACTTGTCCCGAGCATTAGCCTGGATTACTAGTCCAGGAGCATTCAGATGGATTACTAGACCAGGAGCATTCACCTGGATTACTGGTCCAGGAGCATTCACCTGGATTACTAGTCCAGAGCATTCACCTAGATTACTCGTCCAGAAGCAATAGCCTGGATAACTAGGCCAGGAGCATTAGCCTGGATTACGAGTCCAGGAGCATTAGCCTGGATTACTAGTCCAGAGTATTTGCCTGGATTTCTAGTCCAGGAGCATGGATTACTAGTCAAGAGTATTCGCCTGGATTACTAGTCAGGAGCATTAGCCTGGATTTCTCATCCTGGAGCATTAGCCTGGATTACTAGTCCAGGAGCATTCACCTGGATTACTAGTCCAGGAGCGTTCACCTGGATTACTAGTCAGGAGCATTCACCTAGATAACTAGTCCAGGAGCATTCACCTGGATTACTAGTCCAGGAGCATTCACCTGGATAACTAGTCCAGAGCATTAGCCTGGATTACTAGTCCAGGAGCATTAACCTGGATTACTAGTCCAGGAGCATTCACCTAGATAACTAGTCCAGAGCATTAGCCTGGATTACTAGTCCAGAGCATTTGCCTGGATTACAAGTCCAGGAGCATTAGCGTGGATTACTAGTCCAGGGGCATTAAACTGGGTTACAAGTCCATAGCATTTACCTGGATTACTAGTCCAGAGCATTCACCTGGATTACTAGTCCAGGAGCATGAGCCTGGGTAACTGGTCTAGGAGCATTCACCTGGATTACTAGTCCAAGAGCATTCACCTGGATTACTAGTCCAGAGCATTCACCTGGATTAGTAGTCCAGGAGCATTCACCTGGATTACTAGGCCAGGAGCATTCACCTAGATAACTAGTCCAGAGCATTAGCCTGGATTACTAGTCCAGGAGCATTCACCTAGATAACTAGTCCAGAGCATTAGCCTGGATTACTAGTCCAGAGCATTAGCCTGGATTACAAATCCAGGAGAATGAGTCTAGATTACTAGTCCAGGAGCATTCACCTGGATTACTAGTCCAGGAGCATTCACCTGGATTACTAGTCCAGGAGCATTCACCTAGATAACTAGTCCAGAGCATTAGCCTGGATTACTAGTCCAGAGCATTTGCCTGGATTACAAGTCCAGGAGCATTAGCGTGGATTACTAGTCCAGGGGCATTAAACTGGATTACAAGTCCAGAGCATTTACCTGGATTACTAGTCCAGAGCATTCACCTGGATTACTAGTCCAGGAGCATGAGCCTGGGTAACTGGTCCAGGAGCATTCACCTGGATTACTAGTCCAAGAGCATTCACCTGGATTACTAGTCCAGAGCATTCACCTGGATTAGTAGTCCAGGAGCATTCACCTGGATTACTAGTCCAGGAGCATTCACCTAGATAACTAGTCCAGAGCATTAGCCTGGATTACTAGTCCAGGAGCATTCACCTAGATAACTAGTCCAGAGCATTAGCCTGGATTACTCGTCCAGAGCATTAGCCTGGATTACAAATCCAGGAGAATGAGTCTAGATTACTAGTCCAGGAGCATTCACCTGGATTACTAGTCCAGGAGCATTCACCTGGATTACTAGTCAGGAGCATTCACGTAGATAACTAGTCCAGGAGCATTCACCTGGATTACTAGTCCAGGAGCATTCACCTCGATAACTAGTCCAGAGCATTAGCCTGGGTTACTAGTCCAGGAGCATTAGCCTGGATTACTAGTCCAGGCGCATTCTCCTAGATAACTAGTCCAGAGCATTAGCCTGGATTACTAGTCCAGAACTTTTGCCTGGATTACAAGTGCAGGAGCATTAGCCTGGATTACTAGTCCAGGGACATTAAACTGGATTACAAGTCCAGAGCATTCACCTGGATTACTAGTCCAGGAGCATTAGCCTGGATTACTAGTCCAGGAGCATTCACCTGGATTACTAGTCCAAGAGCATTCACCTGGATTACTAGTCCAGGAGCATTAGCCTGGATTACTTGTCCAGGCGCATTCACCTACATAACTAGTCCAGAGCATTAGCCTGTATTACTAGTCCCGAGCATTTGCCTGGATTACTAGTCCAGGAGCATTAGCCTGGATTACTAGTCCAGGGGCGTTCACCGAGATAACTAGTCCAGAGCATTAGCCTGGATTACTAGTCCAGGAGCATTCACCTGGATTACTAGACCAGGAGCATTCACCTGGATTACTAGTCCAGGAGCACTCACCTGGATTACTAGTCCAGGAGCATTAGCCTGGATTACTAGACCAGAGCATTCGCCTAGATTACTAGTCCAGAAGCAATAGCCTGGATAACTAGGCCAGGAGCATTAGCCTGGATTACTAGTCCAGGAGCATTAGCCTGGATTACTAGTCCAGAGTATTCACCTGGATTTCTAGTCCAGGATCATGGATTACTAGTCTAGAGTATTCGCCTGGATTACTAATCAGGAGCATTAGCCTGGATTTCTCGTCCTGGAGCATTAGCCTGGATTACTAGTCAAGGAGCATTCACCTGGATTACTAGTCCAGGAGCATTCACCTAGATAACTAATCCAGGAGCATTCACCTGGATTACTAGTCCAGGAGCATTCACCTGGATAACTAGTGCAGAGCATTAGCATGGATTACTAGTCCAGGAGCATTAACCTGGATTACCAATCCAGGAGCATTCACCTAGATAACTAGTCCAGAGGATTAGCCTGGATTACTAGTCCAGGAGCATTAGCTTGGATTACTAGTCCAGGGGCATTAAACTGGATTACAAGTCCAGAGCATTCACCTGGATTACTAGTCCAGAGCATTCACCTGGATTACTAGTCCAGGAGCATTAGCCTGGATAACTGGTCCAGGAGCATTCACCTGGATTACTAGTCCAAGAGCATTCACCTGGATTACTAGTCCAGAGCATTCACCTGGATTAGTAGTCCAGGAGCATTCACCTGGATTACTAGTCCAGGAGCATTCACCTGGATTACTAGCCCAGGAGCATTCATCTAGATAACTAGCCCAGAGCATTAGCCTGGATTACTAGTCCAGGAGTATTCACCTAGATAACTAGTCCAGAGCATTAGCCTGGATTACTAGTCCAGAGCATTAGCCTGGATTACAAATCCAGGAGAATGAGTCTAGATTACTAGTCCAGGAGCATTCAACTGGATAACTAGTCCAGAGCATTAGCCTGGATTACTAGTCCCGAGCATTTGCCTGGATTACTAGTCCAGGAGCATTAGCCTGGATTACTAGTCCAGGGGCGTTAACCTGGATTACTAGTCCTGGAGCATTAGCCTGGATTACTAGTCCAGGAGCATTCACCTGGATTACTAGTCCAGGAGCATTAGCCTTGATTACTTGTCCAGGCGCATTCACCTAGATAACTAGTCCAGAGCATTAGCCTGGATTACTAGTCCCGAGAATTTGCCTGGATTACTAGTCCAGGAGCATTAGCCTGGATTACTAGTCCAGGGGCGTTAACCTGGATTACTAGTCCAGAGCATTAGCCTGGATCACTAGTCCAGGAGCATTTACCTAGATAACTTGTCCCGAGCATTAGCCTGGATTACTAGTCCAGGAGCATTCAGATGGATTACTAGACCAGGAGCATTCACCTGGATTACTGGTCCAGGAGCATTCACCTGGATTACTAGTCCAGAGCATTCACCTAGATTACTCGTCCAGAAGCAATAGCCTGGATAACTAGGCCAGGAGCATTAGCCTGGATTACTAGTCCAGAGCATTCACCTTGATTACTAGTCCAGAAGCAATAGCCTGGATTACTAGGCCAGGAGCATTAGCCTGGATTACTAGTCCAGAGCATTTGCCTGGATTACTAGTCCAGGAGCATTAGCCTGGATTACTAGTCCAGGGGCGTTAACCTCGATTACTAGTCCAGAGCATTAGCCTGGATTACTAGTCCAGGAGCATTCACCTGGATAACTAGTCCAGAGCATTAGCCTGGATTACTAGTCCAGGAGCTTTCACCTGGATTACTAGACCAGGAGCATTCACCTGGATTACTGGTCCAGGAGCATTCCCCTGGATTACTAGTCCAGAGCATTCACCTAGATTACTCGTCCAGAAGCAATAGCCTGGATAACTAGGCCAGCCAGGAGCATTAGCCTGGATTACTAGTCCAGAGCATTCACCTAGATTACTAGTCCAGAAGCAATAGCCTGGATTACTAGGCCAGGAGCATTAGCCTGGATTACTAGTCCAGGAGCATTAGCCTGGATTACTAGTCCAGAGTACTCGCCTGGATTACTAGTCCAGAGTATTCGCCTGGATTTCTAGTCCAGGAACATGGATTACTAGTCTAGAGTATTCGCCTGGATTACTAGTCAGGAGCATTAGACTGGATTTCTCGTCCTGGAGCATTAGCCTGGATTACTAGTCCAGGAGCATTCACCTGGATTACTAGTCCAGGAGCATTCACCTGGATTACCAGTCCAGGAGCATTCACCTGGATTACTAGTCAGGAGCATTCACCTAGGAAACTAGTCCAGGAGCATTCACCTGGATTACTAGTCCAGGAGCATTCACCTGGATAACTAGTCCAGAGCATTAGACTGGATTACTAGTCCAGGAGCATTAACCTGGATTACTAGTCCAGGAGCATTCACCTAGATAACTAGTCCAGAGCATTAGCCTTGATTACTAGTCCAGAGCATTTGCCTGGATTACAAGTCCAGGAGCATTAGCCTGGATTACTAGTCCAGGGGCATTAAACTGAATTACAAGTCCAGCGCATTCACCTGGATTACTAGTCCAGAGCATTCACCTGGATTACTAGTCCAGGAGCATTAGCCTGGATAACTTGTCCAGGAGCATTCACCTGGATTACCAATCCAAGAGCATTCACCTGGATTACTAGTCCAGAGCATTCACCTGGATTAGTTATCCAGGAGCATTCACCTGGATTACTAGTACAGGAGCATTCACCTGGATTACTAGTCCAGGAGCATTCACCTGGATTACTAGCCCAGGAGCATTCATCTAGATAACTAGTCCAGAGCATTAGCCTGGATTACTAGTCCAGGAGCATTCACCTAGATAACTAGTCCAGAGCATTAGCCTGGATTACTAGTCCAGAGCATTAGCCTGGATTACAAATCCAGGAGAATGAGTCTAGATTACTAGTCCAGGAGCATTCACCTGGATAACTAGTCCAGAGCATTAGCCTGGATTACTAGTCCCGAGCATTTGCCTGGATTACTAGTCCAGGAGCATTAGCCTGGATTACTAGTCAAGGGGCGTTAACCTGGATTACTAGTCCTGGAGCATTAGCCTGGATTACTAGTCCAGGAGCATTCACCTGGATTACTAGTCCAGGAGCATTAGCCTGGATTACTTGTCCAGGCGCATTCACCTAGATAACTAGTCCAGAGCATTAGCCTGGATTACTAGTCCCAAGCATTTGCCTGGATTACTAGTCCAGGAGCATTAGCCTGGATTACTAGTCCAGGGGCGTTAACGTGGATTACTAGTCCAGAGCATTAGCTTGGATCACTAGTCCAGGAGCATTTACCTAGATAACTTGTCCAGAGCATTAGCCTGGATTACTAGTCCAGGAGCATTCAGATGGATTACTAGACCTGGAGCATTCACCTGGATTACTGGTCCAGGAGCATTCACCTGGATTACTAGTCCAGAGCATTCACCTAGATTACTCGTCCAGAAGCAATAGCCTGGATAACTAGGCCAGGAGCATTAGCCTGGATTACTAGTCCAGAGCATTCACCTAGATTACTAGTCCAGAAGCAATAGCCTGGATTACTAGTCCAGGAGCATTAGCCTGGATTACTAGTCCAGAGCATTAGCCTGGATTACTAGTCCAGGAGCATTCACCTGGATAACTAGTCCAGAGCATTATCCTGGATTACTAGTCCAGGAGCTTTCACCTGGATTACTAGACCAGGAGCATTCACCTGGATTACTGGTCCAGGAGCATTCACCTGGATTACTAGTCCAGAGCATTCACCTAGATTACTCGTCCAGAAGCAATAGCCTGGATAACTAGGCCAGCCAGGAGCATTAGCCTGGATTACTAGTCCAGAGCATTCACCTAGGTTACTAGTCCAGAAGCAATAGCCTGGATTACTAGGCCAGGAGCATTAGCCTGGATTACTAGTCCAGGAGCATTAGCCTGGATTACTAGTCCAGAGTACTCGCCTGGATTACTAGTCCAGAGTATTCGCCTGGATTTCTAGTCCAGGAACATGGATTACTAGTCTACAGTATTCGCCTGGATTACTAGTCAGGAGCATTAGACTGGATTTCTCGTCCTGGAGCATTAGCCTGGATTACTAGTCCAGGAGCATTCACCTGGATTACTAGTCCAGGAGCATTAACCTGGATTACTAGTCAGGAGCATTCACCTAGGAAACTAGTCCAGGAGCATTCACCTGGATTACTAGTCCAGGAGCATTAACCTGGATTACTAGTCCAGGAGCATTCACCTAGATAACTAGTCCAGAGCATTAGCCTGGATTACTAGTCCAGAGCATTTGCCTGGATTGCAAGTCCAGGAGCATTAGCCTGGATTACTAGTCCAGGGGCATTAAACTGGATTACAAGTCCAGCGCATTCACCTGGATTACTAGTCCAGAGCATTCATCTGGATTACTAGACCAGGAGCATTAGCCTGGATAACTAGTCCAGGAGCATTCACCTGGATTACTAGTCCAAGAGCATTCACCTGGATTACTAGTCCAGAGCATTCACCTGGATTAGTTATCCAGGAGCATTCACCTGGATTACTAGTCCAGGAGCATTCACCTGGATTACCATTCCAGGAGCATTAGCCTGGATTACTAGCCCAGGAGCATTCAACTAGATAACTCGTCCAGAGCATTAGCCTGGATTACTAGTCCAGGAGCATTCACCTAGATAACTAGTCCAGAGCATTAGACCTGGATTACTAGTCCCGAGCATTAGCCTGGATTACAAATCCAGGAGAATGAGTCTAGATTACTAGTCCAGGAGCATTCACCTGGATTACTAGTCCAGGAGCATTCACCTGGATTACTAGTCAGGAGCATTCACCTAGATAACTAGTCCAGGAGCATTCACCTGGATTACTAGTCCAGGAGCATTCACCTGGATAACTAGTCCAGAGCATTAGCCTGGATTACTAGTCCAGGAGCATTAGCCTGGATTACTAGTCCAGAGCATTTGCCTGGATTACAGGTCCAGGAGCATTAGCCTAGATTACTTGTCCAGGGGCATTAAACTGGATTACAAGTCCAGAGCATTCACCTGGATTACTAGTCCAGAGCATTCACCTGGATTACTAGTCCAGGAGCATTAGCCTGGATAACTAGTCCAGGAGCATTCACCTGGATTACTAGTCCAGGAGCATTAGCTTGGATTACTAGTCCAGGAGCATTCACCTAGATAACTAGTCCAGAGCATTATCCTGGATTACTAGTCCAGGAGCATTCCCCTAGATAACTTGTCCAGAGCATTAGCCCGGATTACTAGTCCATGGCATTAGCCTGGATTACAAGTCCAGGTGAATCAGTCTAGATTACTAGTCCAGGAGCATTAACCTGGATTACTAGTCCAAGAGCATTCACCTGGATTACTAGTCAGGAGCATGCACATAGATAACTAGTCCAGAGCATTAGCCTGGATTACTAGTCCAGAACGTTCGCCTGGATAACTAGTCCAGAGCATTAGCCTGGATTACTAGTCCAGGACCATTAGCCTGGATTACTAGTCCAGGAGCATTCACCTAGATAACTACTCCAGAGCATTAGCCTGGATTACTAGTCCAGAATGTTCGCCTGGATTACAAGTGCAGGAGCATTAGCCTGGATTACTAGTCCAGGGACATTAAACTGGATTACAAGTCCAGAGCGTTCACCTGGATTACTAGTCCTGGAGCATTAGCCTGGATTACTAGTCCAGGAGCATTCACCAGGATTACTTGTCCAAGAGCATTCACCTGGATTACTAGTCCAGAGCATTCACCTGGATTACTAGTCCAGGAGCAATCACCTGGATTACTAGTCCAGGAGCATTAGCCTGGATTACTTGTCCAAGAGCATTCACCTAGATAACTAGTCCAGAGCATTAGCCTGGATTACTAGTCCCGAGCATTTGCCTGGATTACGAGTCCAGGAGCATTAGCCTGGATTACTAGTCCAGGGGTGTTAACCTGGATGACTAGTCCAGAGTTTAGCCTGGATTACTAGTCCAGGAGCATTCACCTAGATAACTAGTCCAGAGCATTAGCCTGGATTACTAGTCCAGGAGCATTCACCTGGATTACTAGACCAGGAGCATTCACCTGGATTACTAGTCCAGGAGCACTCACCTGGATTACTAGTCCAGGAGCATTAGCCTGGATTACTAGACCAGAGCATTCGCCTAGATTACTAGTCCAGAAGCAATAGCCTGTATAACTAGGCCAGGAGCATTAGCCTGGATTACGAGTCCAGGAGCATTAGCCTGGATTACTAGTCCAGAGTATTCGCCTGGATTTCTAGTCCAGGAGCATGGATTACTAGTCAAGAGTATTCGCCTGGATTACTAGTCAGGAGCATTAGCCTGGATTTCTCGTCCTGGAGCATTAGCCTGGATTACTAGTCCAGGAGCATTCACCTGGATTACTAGTCAGGAGCATTCACCTAGATAACTAGTCCAGGAGCATTCACCTGTATTACTAGTCCAGGAGCATTCACCTGGATAACTAGTCCAGAGCATTAGCCTGGATTACTAGTCCAGGAGCATAAACCTGGATTACTAGTCCAGGAGCATTCACCTAGATAACTAGTCCAGAGCATTAGCCTGGATTACTAGTCCAGAGCATTTGCCTGGATTACAAGTCCAGGAGCATTAGCGTGGATTACTAGTCCAGGGGCATTAAACTGGACTACAAGTCCAGAGCATTCACCTGGATTACTAGTCCAGAGCATTCACCTGGATTACTAGTCCAGGAGCATGAGCCTTGGTAACTGGTCCAGGAGCATTCACCTGGATTACTAGTCCAAGAGCATTCACCTGGAGTACTAGTCCAGAGCATTCACCTGGATTAGTAGTCCAGGAGCATTCACCTGGATTACTAGTCCAGGAGCATTCACCTGGATTACTAGCCCAGGAGCATTCACCTAGATAACTAGTCCAGAGCATTAGCCTGGATTACTAGTCCAGGAGCATTAGCCTGGATTACTAGTCCAGGAGAATGAGTCTAGATTACTAGTCCAGGAGCATTCACCTGGATTACTAGTCCAGGAGCATTCACCTGGATTACTAGTCAGGAGCATTCACCTAGATAACTAGTCCAGGAGCATTCACCTGGATTACTAGTCCAGGAGCATTCACCTGGATAACTAGTCCAGAGCATTAGCCTGGGTTACTAGTCCAGGAGCATTAGCCTGGATTACTAGTCCAGGCGCATTCTCCTAGATAACTAGTCCAGAGCATTAGCCTGGATTACTAGTCCAGAACTTTTGCCTGGATTACAAGTGCAGGAGCATTAGCCTGGATTACTAGTCCAGGGACATTAAACTGGATTACAAGTCCAGAGCATTCACCTGGATTACTAGTCCAGGAGCATTAGCCTGGATTACTAGTCCAGGAGCATTCACCTGGATTACGAGTCCAAGAGCACTCACCTGGATTACTAGTCCAGGAGCATTAGCCTGGATTACTTGTCCAGGCGCATTCACCTACATAACTAGTCCAGAGCATTAGCCTGTATTACTAGTCCCGAGCATTTGCCTGGATTACTAGTCCAGGAGCATTAGCCTGGATTACTAGTCCAGGGGCGTTCACCTAGATAACTAGTCCAGAGCATTAGCCTGGATTACTAGTCCAGGAGCATTCACCTGGATTACTAGACCAGGAGCATTCACCTGGATTACTAGTCCAGGAGCACTCACCTGGATTACTAGTCCAGGAGCATTAGCCTGGATTACTAGACCAGAGCATTCGCCTAGATTACTAGTCCAGAAGCAATAGCCCGGATAACTAGGCCAGGAGCATTAGCCTGGATTACTAGTCCAGGAGCATTAGCCTGGATTACTAGTCCAGAGTATTCACCTGGATTTCTAGTCCAGGATCATGGATTACTAGTCTAGAGTATTCGCCTGGATTACTAATCAGGAGCATTAGCCTGGATTTCTCATCCTGGAGCATTAGCCTGGATTACTAGTCCAGGAGCATTCACCTGGATTACTAGTCCAGGAGCATTCACCTAGATAACTAATCCAGGAGCATTCACCTGGATTACTAGTCCAGGAGCATTCACCTGGATTACTAGTCCAGGAGCATTCACCTGGATAACTAGTGCAGAGCATTAGCATGGATTACTAGTCCAGGAGCATTAACCTGGATTACTAGTCCAGGAGCATTCACCTAGATAACTAGTCCAGAGGATTAGCCTGGATTACTGGTCCAGAGCATTTGCCTGGATTACACGTCCAGGAGCATTAGCTTGGATTACTAGTCCAGGGGCATTAAACTGGATTACAAGTCCAGAGCATTCACCTGGATTACTAGTCCAGAGCATTCACCTGGATTACTAGTCCAGGAGCATTGGCCTGGATAACAGGTCCACGAGCATTCACCTGGATTACTAGTCCAAGAGCATTCACCTGGATTACTAGTCCAGAGCATTCACCTGGATTAGTAGTCCAGGAGCATTCACCAGGATTACTAGTCCAGGAGCATTCATCTAGATAACTAGTCCAGAGCATTAGCCTGGATTACTAGTCCAGGAGTATTCACCAAGATAACTAGTCCAGAGCATTAGCCTGGATTACTAGTCCAGAGCATTAGCCTGGATTACAAATCCAGGAGAATGAGTCTAGATTACTAGTCCAGGAGCATTCACCTGGATAACTAGTCCAGAGCATTAGCCTGGATTACTAGTCCAGGAGCATTAGCCTGGATTACTAGTCCTGGAGCATTAGCCTGGATTACTTGTCCAGGCGCATTCACCTAGATAACTAGTCCAGAGCATTAGCCTGGATTACTAGTCCCGAGCATTTGCCTGGATTACTAGTCCAGGAGCATTAGCCTGGATTACTAGTCCAGGGGCGTTAACCTGGATTACTAGTCCTGGAGCATTAGCCTGGATTACTAGTCCAGGAGCATTCACCTGGATTACTAGTCCAGGAGCATTAGCCTGGATTACTTGTCCAGGCGCATTCACCTAGATAACTAGTCCAGAGCATTAGCCTGGATTACTAGTCCCGAGCATTTGCCTGGATTACTAGTCCAGGAGCATTAGCCTGGATTACTAGTCCAGGGGCGTTAACCTGGATTACTAGTCCAGAGCATTAGCCTGGATCACTAGTGCAGGAGCATTTACCTAGATAACTTGTCCCGAGCATTAGCCTGGATTACTAGTCCAGGAGCATTCAGATTGATTACTAGACCAGGAGCATTCACCTGGATTACTGGTCCAGGAGCATTCACCTGGATTACTAGTCCAGAGCATTCACCTAGATTACTCGTCCAGAAGCAATAGCCTGGATAACTAGGCCAGGAGCATTAGCCTGGATTACGAGTCCAGGCGCATTAGCCTGGATTACTAGTCCAGAGTATTTGCCTGGATTTCTAGTCCAGGAGCATGGATTACTAGTCAAGAGTATTCGCCTGGATTACTA
The DNA here is from genome assembly GCF_047496885.1 of Scyliorhinus torazame. Lineage (NCBI taxonomy): Eukaryota > Metazoa > Chordata > Chondrichthyes > Carcharhiniformes > Scyliorhinidae > Scyliorhinus > Scyliorhinus torazame. Next base: position 16,243,723 of record NC_092712.1, on the reverse strand, counting down.
GTCAGGAGCATTAGCCTGGATTTCTCGTCCTGGAGCATTAGCCTGGATTACTAGTCCAGGAGCATTCACCTGGATTACTAGTCCAGGAGCATTCACCTGGATTACTAGTCAGGAGCATTCACCTAGATAACTAGTCCAGGAGCATTCACCTGGATTACTAGTCCAGGAGCATTCACCTGGATAACTAGTCCAGAGCATTAGCCTGGATTACTAGTCCAGGAGCATTAACCTGGATTACTAGTCCAGGAGCATTCACCTAGATAACTAGTCCAGAGCATTAGCCTGGATTACTAGTCCAGAACTTTTGCCTGGATTACAAGTGCAGGAGCATTAGCCTGGATTACTAGTCCAGGGACATTAAACTGGATTACAAGTCCAGAGCATTCACCTGGATTACTAGTCCAGGAGCATTAGCCTGGATTACTAGTCCAGGAGCATTCACCTGGATTACTAGTCCAAGAGCATTCACCTGGATTACTAGTCCAGGAGCATTAGCCTGGATTACTTGTCCAGGCGCATTCACCTATATAACTAGTCCAGAGCATTAGCCTGTATTACTAGTCCCGAGCATTTGCTTGGATTACTAGTCCAGGAGCATTAGCCTGGATTACTAGTCCAGGGGCGTTCACCTAGATAACTAGTCCAGAGCATTAGCCTGGATTACTAGTCCAAGAGCATTCACCTGGATTACTAGACCAGGAGCATTCGCCTAGATTACTAGTCCAGAAGCAATAGCCCGGATAACTAGGCCAGGAGCATTAGCCTGGATTACTAGTCCAGGAGCATTAGCCTGGATTACTAGTCCAGAGTATTCACCTGGATTTCTAGTCCAGGATCATGGATTACTAGTCTAGAGTATTCGCCTGGATTACTAATCAGGAGCATTAGCCTGGATTTCTCATCCTGGAGCATTCGTCTGGATTACTGGTCCAGGAGCATTCACCTGGATTACTAGTCCAGGAGCATTCACCTAGATAACTAATCCAGGAGCATTCACCTGGATTACTAGTCCAGGAGCATTCACCTGGATAACTAGTGCAGAGCATTAGCATGGATTACTAGTCCAGGAGCATTAACCTGGATTACTAGTCCAGGAGCATTCACCTAGATAACTAGTCCAGCGCATTAGCCTGGATTACTAGTCCAGAGCATTTGCCTGGATTACACGTCCAGGAGCATTAGCTTGGATTACTAGTCCAGGGGCATTAAACTGGATTACAAGTCCAGAGCATTCACCTGGATTACTAGTCCAGAGCATTCACCTGGATTACTAGTCCAGGAGCATTAGCCTGGATAACTGGTCCAGGAGCATTCACCTGGATTACTAGTCCAAGAGCATTCACCTGGATTACTAGTCCAGAGCATTCACCTGGATTAGTAGTCCAGGAGCATTCACCTGGATTGCTAGTCCAGGAGCATTCATCTAGATAACTAGTCCAGAGCATTAGCCTGGATTACTAGTCCAGGAGTATTCACCTAGATAACTAGTCCAGAGCATTAGCCTGGATTACTAGTCCAGAGCATTAGCCTGGATTACAAATCCAGGAGAATGAGTCTAGATTACTAGTCCAGGAGCATTCACCTGGATAACTAGTCCAGAGCATTAGCCTGGATTACTAGTCCAGGAGCATTAGCCTGGATTACAATCCTGGAGCATTAGCCTGGATTACTTGTCCAGGCGCATTCACCTAGATAACTAGTCCAGAGCATTAGCCTGGATTACTAGTCCCGAGCATTTGCCTGGATTACTAGTCCAGGAGCATTAGCCTGGATTACTAGTCCAGGGGCGTTAACCTGGATTACTAGTCCTGGAGCATTAGCCTGGATTACTAGTCCAGGAGCATTCACCTGGATTACTAGTCCAGGAGCATTAGCCTGGATTACTTTTCCAGGCGCATTCACCTAGATAACTAGTCCAGAGCATTAGCCTGGATTACTAGTCCCGAGCATTTGCCTGGATTACTAGTCCAGGAGCATTAGCCTGGATTACTAGTCCAGGGGCGTTAACCTGGATTACTAGTCCAGAGCATTAGCCTGGATCACTAGTCCAGGAGCATTTACCTAGATAACTTGTCCCGAGCATTAGCCTGGATTACTAGTCCAGGAGCATTCAGATGGATTACTAGACCAGGAGCATTCACCTGGATTACTGGTCCAGGAGCATTCACCTGGATTACTAGTCCAGAGCATTCACCTAGATTACTCGTCCAGAAGCAATAGCCTGGATAACTAGGCCAGGAGCATTAGCCTGGATTACGAGTCCAGGAGCATTAGCCTGGATTACTAGTCCAGAGTATTTGCCTGGATTTCTAGTCCAGGAGCATGGATTACTAGTCAAGAGTATTCGCCTGGATTACTAGTCAGGAGCATTAGCCTGGATTTCTCGTCCTGGAGCATTAGCCTGGATTACTAGTCCAGGAGCATTCACCTGGATCACTAGTCCAGGAGCATTCACCTGGATTACTAGTCAGGAGCATTCACCTAGATAACTAGTCCAGGAGCATTCACCTGGATTACTAGTCCAGGAGCATTCACCTGGATAACTAGTCCAGAGCATTAGCCTGGATTACTAGTCCAGGAGCATTAACCTGGATTACTAGTCCAGGAGCATTCACCTAGATAACTAGTCCAGAGCATTAGCCTGGATTACTAGTCCAGAGCATTTGCCTGGATTACAAGTCCAGGAGCATTAGCGTGGATTACTAGTCCAGGGGCATTAAACTGGATTACAAGTCCAGAGCATTTACCTGGATTACTAGTCCAGAGCATTCACCTGGATTACTAGTCGAGGAGCATGAGCCTGGGTAACTGGTCCAGGAGCATTCACCTGGATTACTAGTCCAAGAGCATTCACCTGGATTACTAGTCCAGAGCATTCACCTGGATTAGTAGTCCAGGAGCATTCACCTGGATTACTAGTCCAGGAGCATTCACCTAGATAACTAGTCCAGAGCATTAGCCTGGATTACTAGTCCAGGAGCATTCACCTAGATAACTAGTCCAGAGCATTAGCCTGGATTACTAGTCCAGAGCATTAGCCTGGATTACAAATCCAGGAGAATGAGTCTAGATTACTAGTCCAGGAGCATTCACCTGGATTACTAGTCCAGGAGCATTCACCTGGATTACTAGTCAGGAGCATTCACCTAGATAACTAGTCCAGGAGCATTCACCTGGATTACTAGTCCAGGAGCATTCACCTGGATAACTAGTCCAGAGCATTAGCCTGGGTTACTAGTCCAGGAGCATTAGCCTGGATTACTGGTCCAGGCGCATTCTCCTAGATAACTAGTCCAGAGCATTAGCCTGGATTACTAGTCCAGAACTTTTGCCTGGATTACAAGTGCAGGAGCATTAGCCTGGATTACTAGTCCAGGGACATTAAACTGGATTACAAGTCCAGAGCATTCACCTGGATTACTAGTCCAGGAGCATTAGCCTGGATTACTAGTCCAGGAGCATTCACCTGGATTACTAGTCCAAGAGCATTCACCGGGATTACTAGTCCAGGAGCATTAGCCTGGATTACTTGTCCAGGCGCATTCACCTACATAACTAGTCCAGAGCATTAGCCTGTATTACTAGTCCCGAGCATTTGCCTGGATTACTAGTCCAGGAGCATTAGCCTGGATTACTAGTCCAGGGGCGTTCACCTAGATAACTAGTCCAGAGCATTAGCCTGGATTACTAGTCCAGGAGCATTCACCTGGATTACTAGACCAGGAGCATTCACCTGGATTACTAGTCCAGGAGCACTCACCTGGATTACTAGTCCAGGAGCATTAGCCTGGATTACTAGACCAGAGCATTCGCCTAGATTACTAGTCCAGAAGCAATAGCCTGGATAACTAGGCCAGGAGCATTAGCCTGGATTACTAGTCCAGGAGCATTAGCCTGGATTACTAGTCCAGAGTATTCACCTGGATTTCTAGTCCAGGATCATGGATTACTAGTCTAGAGTATTCGCCTAGATTACTAATCAGGAGCATTAGCCTGGATTTCTCGTCCTGGAGCATTAGCCTGGATTACTAGTCCAGGAGCATTCACCTGGATTACTAGTCCAGGAGCATTCACCTAGATAACTAATCCAGGAGCATTCACCTGGATTACTAGTCCAGGAGCATTCACCTGGATAACTAGTGCAGAGCATTAGCATGGATTACTAGTCCAGGAGCATTAACCTGGATTACTAGTCCAGGAGCATTCACCTAGATAACTAGTCCAGAGGATTAGCCTGGATTACTAGTCCAGGAGCATTAGCTTGGATTACTAGTCCAGGGGCATTAAACTGGATTACAAGTCCAGAGCATTCACCTGGATTACTAGTCCAGAGCATTCACCTGGATTACTATTCCAGGACCATTAGCCTGGCTAACTGGTCCAGGAGCATTCACCTGGATTACTAGTCCAAGAGCATTCACCTGGATTACTAGTCCAGAGCATTCACCTGGATTAGTAGTCCAGGAGCATTCACCTGGATTACTAGTCCAGGAGCATTCACCTGGATTACTAGCCCAGGAGCATTCATCTAGATAACTAGCCCAGAGCATTAGCCTGGATTACTAGTCCAGGAGTATTCACCTAGATAACTAGTCCAGAGCATTAGCCTGGATTACTAGTCCAGAGCATTAGCCTGGATTACAAATCCAGGAGAATGAGTCTAGATTACTAGTCCAGGAGCATTCAACTGGATAACTAGTCCAGAGCATTAGCCTGGATTACTAGTCCAGGCGCATTAGCCTGGATTACTAGTCCTGGAGCATTAGCCTGGATTACTTGTCCAGGCGCATTCACCTAGATAACTAGTCCAGAGCATTAGCCTGGATTACTAGTCCCGAGCATTTGCCTGGATTACTAGTCCAGGAGCATTAGCCTGTATTACTAGTCCAGGGGCGTTAACCTGGATTACTAGTCCTGGAGCATTAGCCTGGATTACTAGTCCAGGAGCATTCACCTGGATTACTAGTCCAGGAGCATTAGCCTTGATTACTTGTCCAGGCGCATTCACCTAGATAACTAGTCCAGAGCATTAGCCTGGATTACTAGTCCCGAGCATTTGCCTGGATTACTAGTCCAGGAGCATTAGCCTGGATTACTAGTCCAGGGGCGTTAACCTGGATTACTAGTCCAGAGCATTAGCCTGGATCACTAGTGCAGGAGCATTTACCTAGATAACTTGTCCCGAGCATTAGCCTGGATTACTAGTCGAGGAGCATTCAGATGGATTACTAGACCAGGAGCATTCACCTGGATTACTGGTCCAGGAGCATTCACCTGGATTACTAGTCCAGAGCATTCACCTAGATTACTCGTCCAGAAGCAATAGCCTGGATAACTAGGCCAGGAGCATTAGCCTGGATTACTAGTCCAGAGCATTCACCTTGATTACTAGTCCAGAAGCAATAGCCTGGATTACTAGGCCAGGAGCATTAGCCTGGATTACTAGTCCAGAGCATTTGCCTGGATTACTAGTCCAGGAGCATTAGCCTGGATTACTAGTCCAGGGGCGTTAACCTGGATTACTAGTCCAGAGCATTAGCCTGGATTAGTAGTCCAGGAGCATTCACCTGGATAACTAGTCCAGAGCATTAGCCTGGATTACTAGTCCAGGAGCTTTCACCTGGATTACTAAACCAGGAGCATTCACCTGGATTACTGGTCCAGGAGCCTTCCCCTGGATTACTAGTCCAGAGCATTCACCTAGATTACTCGTCCAGAAGCAATAGCCTGGATAACTAGGCCAGCCAGGAGCATTAGCCTGGATTACTAGTCCAGAGCATTCACCTAGATTACTAGTCCAGAAGCAATAGCCTGGATTACTAGGCCAGGAGCATTAGCCTGGATTACTAGTCCAGGAGCATTAGCCTGGATTACTAGTCCAGAGTACTCGCCTGGATTACTAGTCCAGAGTATTCGCCTGGATTTCTAGTCCAGGAACATGGATTACTAGTCTAGAATATTCGCCTGGATTACTAGTCAGGAGCATTAGACTGGATTTCTCGTCATGGAGCATTAGCCTGGATTACTAGTCCAGGAGCATTCACCTGGATTACTAGTCCAGGAGCATTCACCTGGATTACTAGTCAGGAGCATTCACCTAGGAAACTAGTCCAGGAGCAGTCACCTGGATTACTAGTCCAGGAGCATTCACCTGGATAACTAGTCCAGAGCATTAGACTGGATTACTAGTCCAGGAGCATTAACCTGGATTACTAGTCCAGGAGCATTCACCTAGATAACTAGTCCAGAGCATTAGCCTGGATTACTAGTCCAGAGCATTTGCCTGGATTACAAGTCCAGGAGCATTAGCCTGGATTACTAGTCCAGGGGCATTAAACTGGATTACAAGTCCAGCGCATTCACCTGGATTACTAGTCCAGAGCATTAGCCTGGATAACTTGTCCAGGAGCATTCACCTGGATTACTAGTCCAAGAGCATTCACCTGGATTACTAGTCCAGAGCATTCACCTGGATTAGTTATCAAGGAGCATTCACCTGGATTACTAGTACAGGAGCATTCACCTGGATTACTAGTCCAGGAGCATTCACCTGGATTACTAGCCCAGGAGCATTCATCTAGATAACTAGTCCAGAGCATTAGCCTGGATTACTAGTCCAGGAGCATTCACCTAGATAACTAGTCCAGAGCATTAGCCTGGATTACTAGTCCCGAGCATTTGCCTGGATTACTAGTCCAGGAGCATTAGCCTGGATTACTAGTCAAGGGGCGTTAACCTGGATTACTAGTCCTGGAGCATTAGCCTGGATTACTAGTCCAGGAGCATTCACCTGGATTACTAGTCCAGGAGCATTAGCCTGGATTACTTGTCCAGGCGCATTCACCTAGATAACTAGTCCAGAGCATTAGCCTGGATTACTAGTCCCAAGCATTTGCCTGGATTACTAGTCCAGGAGCATTAGCCTGAATTACTCGTCCAGGGGCGTTAACCTGGATTACTAGTCCAGAGCATTAGCCTGGATCACTAGTCCAGGAGCATTTACCTAGATAACTTGTCCAGAGCATTAGCCTGGATTACTAGTCCAGGAGCATTCAGATGGATTGCTAGACCAGGAGCATTCACCTGGATTACTGGTCCAGGAGCATTCACCTGGATTACTAGTCCAGAGCATTCACCTAGATTACTCGTCCAGAAGCAATAGCCTGGATAACTAGGCCAGCCAGGAGCATTGGCCTGGATTACTAGTCCAGAGCATTCACCTAGGTTACTAGTCCAGAAGCAATAGCCTGGATTACTAGGCCAGGAGCATTAGCCTGGATTACTAGTCCAGGAGCATTAGCCTGGATTACTAGTCCAGAGTACTCACCTGGATTACTAGTCCAGAGTATTCGCCTGGATTTCTAGTCCAGGAACATGGATTACTAGTCTACAGTATTCGCCTGGATTACTAGTCAGGAGCATTAGACTGGATTTCTCGTCCTGGAGCATTAGCCTGGATTACTAGTCCAGGAGCATTCACCTGGATTACTAGTCCAGGAGCATTCACCTGGATTACTAGTCAGGAGCATTCACCTAGGAAACTAGTCCAGGAGCATTCACCTGGATTACTAGTCCAGGAGCATTAACCTGGATTACTAGTCCAGGAGCATTCACCTAGATAACTAGTCAAGAGCATTAGCCTGGATTACTAGTCCAGAGCATTTGCCTGGATTGCAAGTCCAGGAGCATTAGCCTGGATTACTAGTCCAGGGGCATTAAACTGGATTACAAGTCCAGCGCATTCACCTGGATTACTAGTCCAGAGCATTCACCTGGATTACTAGTCCAAGAGCATTCACCTGGATTACTAGTCCAGAGCATTCACCTGGATTAGTTATCCAGGAGCATTCACCTGGATTACTAGTCCAGGAGCATTCACCTGGATTACCATTCCAGGAGCATTAGCCTGGATTACTAGCCCAGGAGCATTCACCTAGATAACTAGTCCAGAGCATTAGCCTGGATTACTAGTCCAGGAGCATTCACCTAGATAACTAGTCCAGAGCATTAGACCTGGATTACTAGTCCCGAGCATTAGCCTGGATTACAAATCCAGGAGAATGAGTCTAGATTACTAGTCCAGGAGCATTCACCTGGATTACTAGTCCAGGAGCATTCACCTGGATTACTAGTCAGGAGCATTCACCGAGATAACTAGTCCAGGAGCATTCACCTGGATTACTAGTCCAGGAGCATTCACCTGGATAACTAGTCCAGAGCATTAGCCTGGATTACTAGTCCAGGAGCATTAGCCTGGATTACTAGTCCAGAGCATTTGCCTGGATTACAGGTCCAGGAGCATTAGCCTAGATTACTAGTCCAGGGGCATTAAACTGGATTACAAGTCCAGAGCATTCACCTGGATTACTTGTCCAGAGCATTCACCTGGATTACTAGTCCAGGAGCATTAGCCTGGATAACTAGTCCAGGAGCATTCACCTGGATTACTAGTCCAGGAGCATTAGCTTGGATTACTAGTCCAGGAGCATTCACCTAGATAACTAGACCAGAGCATTATCCTGGATTACTAGTCCAGGAGCATTCCCCTAGATAACTTGTCCAGAGCATTAGCCCGGATTACTAGTCCATGGCATTAGCCTGGATTACAAGTCCAGGTGAATCAGTCTAGATTACTAGTCCAGGAGCATTAACCTGGATTACTAGTCCAAGAGCATTCACCTGGATTACTAGTCAGGAGCATGCACATAGATAACTAGTCCAGAGCATTAGCCTGGATTACTAGTCCAGAACGTTCGCCTGGATAACTAGTCCAGAGCATTAGCCTGGATTAATAGTCCAGGAGCATTAGCCTGGATTACTAGTCCAGGAGCATTCACCTAGATAACTACTCCAGAGCATTAGCCTGGATTACTAGTCCAGAATGTTCGCCTGGATTACAAGTGCAGGAGCATTAGCCTGGATTACTAGTCCAGGGACATTAAACTGGATTACAAGTCCAGAGCGTTCACCTGGATTACTAGTCCTGGAGCATTAGCCTGGATTACTAGTCCAGGAGCATTCACCAGGATTACTTGTCCAAGAGCATTCACCTGGATTACTAGTCCAGAGCATTCACCTGGATTACTAGTCCAGGAGCATTCACCTGGATTACTAGTCCAGGAGCATTAGCCTGGATTACTTGTCCAGGAGCATTCACCTAGATAACTAGTCCAGAGCATTAGCCTGGATTACTAGTCCCGAGCATTTGCCTGGATTACGAGTCCAGGAGCATTAGCCTGGATTACTAGTCCAGGGGTGTTAACCTGGATGACTAGTCCAGAGTTTAGCCTGGATTACTAGTCCAGGAGCATTCACCTAGATAACTAGTCCAGAGCATTAGCCTGGATTACTAGTCCAGGAGCATTCACCTGGATTACTAGACCAGGAGCATTCACCTGGATTACTAGTCCAGGAGCACTCACCTGGATTACTAGTCCAGGAGCATTAGCCTGGATTACTAGACCAGAGCATTCGCCTAGATTACTAGTCCAGAAGCAATAGCCTGTATAACTAGGCCAGGAGCATTAGCCTGGATTACGAGTCCAGGAGCATTAGCCTGGATTACTAGTCCAGAGTATTCGCCTGGATTTCTAGTCCAGGAGCATGGATTACTAGTCAAGAGTATTCGCCTGGATTACTAGTCAGGAGCATTAGCCTGGATTTCTCGTCCTGGAGCATTAGCCTGGATTACTAGTCCAGGAGCATTCACCTGGATTACTAGTCAGGAGCATTCACCTAGATAACTAGTCCAGGAGCATTCACCTGTATTACTAGTCCAGGAGCATTCACCTGGATAACTTGTCCAGAGCATTAGCCTGGATTACTAGTCCAGGAGCATAAACCTGGATTACTAGTCCAGGAGCATTCACCTAGATAACTAGTCCAGAGCATTAGCCTGGATTACTAGGCCAGAGCATTTGCCTGGATTACAAGTCCAGGAGCATTAGCGTGGATTACTAGTCCAGGGGCATTAAACTGGATTACAAGTCCAGAGCATTCACCTGGATTACTAGTCCAGAGCATTCACCTGGATTACTAGTCCAGGAGCATGAGCCTTGGTAACTGGTCCAGGAGCATTCACCTGGATTACTAGTCCAAGAGCATTCACCTGGATTACTAGTCCAGAGCATTCACCTGGATTAGTAGTCCAGGAGCATTCACCTGGATTACTAGTCCAGGAGCATTCACCTGGATTACTAGCCCAGGAGCATTCACCTAGATAACTAGTCCAGAGCATTAGCCTGGATTACTAGTCCAGGAGCATTCACCTAGATAACTAGTCCAGAGCATTAGCCTGGATTACTAGTCCAGAGCATTAGCCTGGATTACAAATCCAGGAGAATGAGTCTAGATTACTAGTCCAGGAGCATTCACCTGGATTACTAGTCCAGGAGCATTCACCTGGATTACTAGTCAGGAGCATTCACCTAGATAACTAGTCCAGGAGCATTCACCTGGATAACTAGTCCAGAGCATTAGCCTGGATTACTAGTCCAGGAGCATTAGCCTGGATTACTAGTCCAGGCGCATTCTCCTAGATAACTAGTCCAGAGCATTAGCCTGGATTACTAGTCCAGAACGTTTGCCTGGATTACAAGTGCAGGAGCATTAGCCTGGATTACTAGTCCAGGGACATTAAACTGGATTACAAGTCTAGAGCATTCACCTGGATTACTAGTCCAGGAGCATTAGCCTGGATTACTAGTCCAGGAGCATTCACCTGGATTACTAGTCCAGAGCATTAGCCTGTATTACTAGTCCAGAGCATTCACCTAGATTACTCGTCCAGAAGCAATAGCCTGGATAACTAGGCCAGCCAGGAGCATTAGCCTGGATTACTAGTCCAGAGCATTCACCTAGATTACTAGTCCAGAAGCAATAGCCTGGATTACTAGTCCAGGAGCATTAGCCTGGATTACTAGTCCAGAGTACTCGCCTGGATTACTAGTCCAGAGTATTCGCCTGGATTTCTAGTCCAGGAACATGGATTACTAGTCTACAGTATTCGCCTGGATTACTAGTCAGGAGCATTAGACTGGATTTCTCGTCCTGGAGCATTAGCCTGGATTACTAGTCCAGGAGCATTCACCTGGATTACTAGTCCAGGAGCATTCACCTGGATTACTAGTCAGGAACATTCACCTAGGAAACTAGTCCAGGAGCATTCACCTGGATTACTAGTCCAGGAGCATTAACCTGGATTACTAGTCCAGGAGCATTCACCTAGATAACTAGTCCAGAGCATTAGCCTGGATTACTAGTCCAGAGCATTTGCCTGGATTGCAAGTCCAGGAGCATTAGCCTGGATTACTAGTTCAGGGGCATTAAACTGGATTACAAGTCCAGCGCATTCACCTGGATTACTAGTCCAGAGCATTCACCTGGATTACTAGACCAGGAGCATTAGCCTGGATAACTAGTCCAGGAGCATTCACCTGGATTACTAGTCCAAGAGCACTCACCTGGATTACTAGTCCAGAGCATTCACCTGGATTAGTTATCCAGGAGCATTCACCTGGATTACTAGTCCAGGAGCATTCACCTGGATTACCATTCCAGGAGCATTAGCCTGGATTACTAGCCCAGGAGCATTCACCTAGATAACTAGTCCAGAGCATTAGCCTGGATTACTAGTCCAGGAGCATTCACCTAGATAACTAGTCCAGAGCATTAGCCTGGATTACTAGTCCCGAGCATTAGCCTGGATTACAAATCCAGGAGAATGAGTCTAGATTACTAGTCCAGGAGCATTCACCTGGATTACTAGTCCAGGAGCATTCACCTGGATTACTAGTCAGGAGCATTCACCTAGATAACTAGTCCAGGAGCATTCACCTGAATTACTAGTCCAGGAGCATTCACCTGGATAACTAGTCCAGAGCATTAGCCTGGATTACTAGTCCAGGAGCATTAGCCTGGATTACTAGTCCAGAGCATTTGCCTGGATTACAGGTCCAGGAGCATTAGCCTAGATTACTAGTCCAGGGGCATTAAACTGGATTACAAGTCCAGAGCATTCACCTGGATTACTAGTCCAGAGCATTCACCTGGATTACTAGTCCAGGAGCATTAGCCTGGATAACTAGTCCAGGAGCATTCACCTGGATTACTAGTCCAGGAGCATTAGCTTGTATTACTAGTCCAGGATCATTCACCTAGATAACTAGTCCAGAGCATTAGCCTGGATTACTAGTCCAGGAGCATACCCCTAGATAACTTGTCCAGAGCATTAGCCCGGATTACTAGTCCATGGCATTAGCCTGGATTACAAGTCCAGGTGAATCAGTCTAGATTACTAGTCCAGGAGCATTAACCTGGATTACCAGTCCAAGAGCATTCACCTGGATTACTAGTCAGGAGCATGCACATAGATAACTAGTCCAGAGCATTAGCCTGGATTACTAGTCCAGAACGTTCGCCTGGATAACTAGTCCAGAGCATTAGCCTGGATTACTAGTCCAGGAGCATTAGCCTGGATTACTAGTCCAGGAGCATTCACCTAGATAACTACTCCAGAGCATTAGCCTGGATTACTAGTCCAGAATGTTCGCCTGGATTACAAGTGCAGGAGCATTAGCCTGGATTACTAGTCCAGGGACATTAAACTGGATTACAAGTCCAGAGCGTTCACCTGGATTACTAGTCCTGGAGCATTAGCCTGGATTACTAGTCCAGGAGCATTCACCAGGATTACTTGTCCAAGAGCATTCACCTGGATTACTAGTCCAGAGCATTCACCTGGATTACTAGTCCAGGAGCATTCACCTGGATTACTAGTCCAGGAGCATTAGCCTGGATTACTTGTCCAGGAGCATTCACCTAGATAACTAGTCCAGAGCATTAGCCTGGATTACTAGTCCCGAGCATTTGCCTGGACTACGAGTCCAGGAGCATTATCCTGGATTACTAGTCCAGGGGTGTTAACCTGGATGACTAGTCCAGATTTTAGCCTGGATTACTAGTCCAGGAGCATTCACCTAGATAACTAGTCCAGAGCATTAGCCTGGATTACTAGTCCAGGAGCATTCACCTGGATTACTAGACCAGGAGCAATCACCTGGATTACTAGTCCAGGAGCACTCACCTGGATTACTAGTCCAGGAGCATTAGCCTGGATTACTAGACCAGAGCATTCGCCTAGATTACTAGTCCAGAAGCAATAGCCTGGATAACTAGGCCAGGAGCATTAGCCTGGATTACGAGTCCAGGAGCATTCGCCTGGATTACTAGTCCAGAGTATTCGCCTGGATTTCTAGTCCAGGAGCATGGATTACTAGTCAAGAGTATTCGCCTGGATTACTAGTCAGGAGCATTAGCCTGGATTTCTCGTCCTGGAGCATTAGCCTGGATTACTAGTCCAGGAGCATTCACCTGGATTACTAGTCCAGGAGCATTCACCTGGATTACTAGTCAGGAGCATTCACCTAGATGACTAGTCCAGGAGCATTCACCTGGATTACTAGTCCAGGAGCATTCACCTGGATAACTAGTCCAGAGCATTAGCCTGGATTACTAGTCCAGGAGCATAAACCTGGATTACTAGTCCAGGAGCATTCACCTAGATAACTAGTCCAGAGCATTCGCCTGGATTACTAGTCCAGAGCATTTGCCTGGATTACAAGTCCAGGAGCATTAGCGTGGATTACTAGTCCAGGGGCATTAAACTGGATTACAAGTCCAGAGCATTCACCTGGATTACTAGTCCAGAGCATTCACCTGGATTACTAGTCCAGGAGCATGAGCCTTGGTAACTGGTCCAGGAGCATTCACCTGGATTACTAGTCCAAGAGCATTCACCTGGATTACTAGTCCAGAGCATTCACCTGGATTAGTAGTCCAGGAGCATTCACCTGGATTACTAGTCCAGGAGCATTCACCTGGATTACTAGCCCAGGAGCATTCACCTAGATAACTAGTCCAGAGCATTAGCCTGGATTACTAGTCCAGGAGCATTCACCTAGATAACTAGTCCAGAGCATTAGCCTGGATTACTAGTCCAGAGCATTAGCCTGGATTACAAATCCAGGAGAATGAGTCTAGATTACTAGTCCAGGAGCATTCACCTGGATTACTAGTCCAGGAGCATTCACCTGGATTACTGGTCAGGAGCATTCACCTAGATAACTAGTCCAGGAGCATTCACCTGGATTACTAGTCCAGGAGCATTCACCTGGATAACTAGTCCAGAGCATTAGCCTGGATTACTAGTCCAGGAGCATTAGCCTGGATTACTAGTCCAGGCGCATTCTCCTAGATAACTAGTCCAGAGCATTAGCCTGGATTACTAGTCCAGAACTTTTGCCTGGATTACAAGTGCAGGAGCATTAGCCTGGATTACTAGTCCAGGGACATTAAACTGGATTACAAGTCCAGAGCATTCACCTGGATTACTAGTCCAGGAGCATTAGCCTGGATTACTAGTCCAGGAGCATTCACCTGGATTACTAGTCCAAGAGCATTCACCTGGATTACTAGTCCAGGAGCATTAGCCTGGATTACTTGTCCAGGTGCATTCACCTATATAACTAGTCCAGAGCATTAGCCTGTATTACTAGTCCCGAGCATTTGCCTGGATTACTAGTCCAGGAGCATTAGCCTGGATTACTAGTCCAGAGCATTCACCTGGATTAGTAGTCCAGGAGCATTCACCTGGATTACTAGTCCAGGAGCATTCACCTGGATTACTAGCCCAGGAGCATTCACCTAGATAACTAGTCCAGAGCATTAGCCTGGATTACTAGTCCAGGAGCATTCACCTAGATAACTAGTCCAGAGCATTAGCCTGGATTACTAGTCCAGAGCATTAGCCTGGATTACAAATCCAGGAGAATGAGTCTAGATTACTAGTCCAGGAGCATTCACCTGGATTACTAGTCCAGGAGCATTCACCTGGATTACTGGTCAGGAGCATTCACCTAGATAACTAGTCCAGGAGCATTCACCTGGATTACTAGTCCAGGAGCATTCACCTGGATAACTAGTCCAGAGCATTAGCCTGGATTACTAGTCCAGGAGCATTAGCCTGGATTACTAGTCCAGGCGCATTCTCCTAGATAACTAGTCCAGAGCATTAGCCTGGATTACTAGTCCAGAACTTTTGCCTGGATTACAAGTGCAGGAGCATTAGCCTGGATTACTAGTCCAGGGACATTAAACTGGATTACAAGTCCAGAGCATTCACCTGGATTACTAGTCCAGGAGCATTAGCCTGGATTACTAGTCCAGGAGCATTCACCTGGATTACTAGTCCAAGAGCATTCACCTGGATTACTAGTCCAGGAGCATTAGCCTGGATTACTTGTCCAGGCGCATTCACCTATATAACTAGTCCAGAGCATTAGCCTGTATTACTAGTCCCGAGCATTTGCCTGGATTACTAGTCCAGGAGCATTAGCCTGGATTACTAGTCCAGGGGCGTTCACCTAGATAACTAGTCCAGAGCATTAGCCTGGATAACTAGTCCAGGAGCATTCACCTGGATTACTAGACCAGGAGCATTCACCTGGATTACTAGTCCAGGAGCACTCACCTGGATTACTAGTCCAGGAGCATTAGCCTGGATTACTAGACCAGAGCATTCGCCTAGATTACTAGTCCAGAAGCAATAGCCTGGATAACTAGGCCAGGAGCATTAGCCTGGATTACTAGTCCAGGAGCATTAGCCTGGATTACTAGTCCAGAGTATTCACCTGGATTTCTAGTCCAGGATCATGGATTACTAGTCTAGAGTATTTGCCTGGATTACTAATCAGGAGCATTAGCCTGGATCTCTCGTCCTGGAGCATTAGCCTGGATTACTAGTCCAGGAGCATTCACCTGGATTACTAGTCCAGGAGCATTCACCTAGATAACTAATCCAGGAGCATTCACCTGGATTACTAGTCCAGGAGCATTCACCTGGATAACTAGTGCAGAGCATTAGCATGGATTACTAGTCCAGGAGCATTAACCTGGATTACTAGTCCAGGAGCATTCACCTAGATAACTAGTCCAGAGGATTAGCCTGGATTACTAGTCCAGAGCATTTGCCTGGATAACTGGTCCAGGAGCATTAGCCTGGATTACTAGTCCAGGAGCATTAGCCTGGATTACTAGTCCAGAGTATTCACCTGGATTTCTAGTCCAGGATCATGGATTACTAGTCTAGAGTATTTGCCTGGATTACTAATCAGGAGCATTAGCCTGGATCTCTCGTCCTGGAGCATTAGCCTGGATTACTAGTCCAGGCGCATTCTCCTAGATAACTAGTCCAGAGCATTAGCCTGGATTACTAGTCCAGAACGTTTGCCTGGATTACAAGTGCAGGAGCATTAGCCTGGATTACTAGTCCAGGGACATTAAACTGGATTACAAGTCCAGAGCATTCACCTGGATTACTAGTCCAGGAGCATTAGCCTGGATTACTAGTCCAGGAGCATTCACCTGGATTACTAGTCCAGAGCATTAGCCTGTATTACTAGTCCAGAGCATTCACCTAGATTACTCGTCCAGAAGCAATAGCCTGGATAACTAGGCCAGCCAGGAGCATTAGCCTGGATTACTAGTCCAGAGCATTCACCTAGATTACTAGTCCAGAAGCAATAGCCTGGATTACTAGGCCAGGAGCATTAGCCTGGATTACTAGTCCAGGAGCATTAGCCTGGATTACTAGTCCAGAGTACTCGCCTGGATTACTAGTCCAGAGTATTCGCCTGGATTTCTAGTCCAGGAACATGGATTACTAGTCTACAGTATTCGCCTGGATTACTAGTCAGGAGCATTAGACTGGATTTCTCGTCCTGGAGCATTAGCCTGGATTACTAGTCCAGGAGCATTCACCTGGATTACTAGTCCAGGAGCATTCACCTGGATTACTAGTCAGGAGCATTCACCTAGGAAACTAGTCCAGGAGCATTCACCTGGATTACTAGTCCAGGAGCATTAACCTGGATTACTAGTCCAAGAGCATTCACCTAGATAACTAGTCCAGAGCATTAGCCTGGATTACTAGTCCAGAGCATTTGCCTGGATTGCAAGTCCAGGAGCATTAGCCTGGATTACTAGTTCAGGGTCATTAAACTGGATTACAAGTCCAGCGCATTCACCTGGATTACTAGTCCAGAGCATTCACCTGGATTACTAGACCAGGAGCATTAGCCTGGATAACTAGTCCAGGAGCATTCACCTGGATTACTAGTCCAAGAGCACTCACCTGGATTACTAGTCCAGAGCATTCACCTGGATTAGTTATCCAGGAGCATTCACCTGGATTACTAGTCCAGGAGCATTCACCTGGATTACCATTCCAGGAGCATTAGCCTGGATTACTAGCCCAGGAGCATTCACCTAGATAACTAGTCCAGAGCATTAGCCTGGATTACTAGTCCAGGAGCATTCACCTAGATAACTAGTCCAGAGCATTAGCCTGGATTACTAGTCCCGAGCATTAGCCTGGATTACAAATCCAGGAGAATGAGTCTAGATTACTAGTCCAGGAGCATTCACCTGGATTACTAGTCCAGGAGCATTCACCTGGATTACTAGTCAGGAGCATTCACCTAGATAACTAGTCCAGGAGCATTCACCTGGATTACTAGTCCAGGAGCATTCACCTGGATAACTAGTCCAGAGCATTAGCCTGGATTACTAGTCCAGGAGCATTACCCTGGATTACTAGTCCAGAGCATTTGCCTGGATTACAGGTCCAGGAGCATTAGCCTAGATTACTAGTCCAGGGGCATTAAACTGGATTACAAGTCCAGAGCATTCACCTGGATTACTAGTCCAGAGCATTCACCTGGATTACTAGACCAGGAGCATTAGCCTGGATAACTAGTCCAGGAGCATTCACCTGGATTACTAGTCCAAGAGCACTCACCTGGATTACTAGTCCAGAGCATTCACCTGGATTAGTTATCCAGGAGCATTCACCTGGATTACTAGTCCAGGAGCATTCACCTGGATTACCATTCCAGGAGCATTAGCCTGGATTACTAGCCCAGGAGCATTCACCTAGATAACTAGTCCAGAGCATTAGCCTGGATTACTAGTCCAGGAGCATTCACCTAGATAACTAGTCCAGAGCATTAGCCTGGATTACTAGTCCCGAGCATTAGCCTGGATTACAAATCCAGGAGAATGAGTCTAGATTACTAGTCCAGGAGCATTCACCTGGATTACTAGTCCAGGAGCATTCACCTGGATTACTAGTCAGGAGCATTCACCTAGATAACTAGTCCAGGAGCATTCACCTGGATTACTAGTCCAGGAGCATTCACCTGGATAACTAGTCCAGAGCATTAGCCTGGATTACTAGTCCAGGAGCATTAGCCTGGATTACTAGTCCAGAGCATTTGCCTGGATTACAGGTCCAGGAGCATTAGCCTAGATTACTAGTCCAGGGGCATTAAACTGGATTACAAGTCCAGAGCATTCACCTGGATTACTAGTCCAGAGCATTCACCTGGATTACTAGTCCAGGAGCATTAGCCTGGATAACTAGTCCAGGAGCATTCACCTGGATTACTAGTCCAGGAGCATTAGCTTGGATTACTAGTCCAGGATCATTCACCTAGATAACTAGTCCAGAGCATTAGCCTGGATTACTAGTCCAGGAGCATACCCCTAGATAACTTGTCCAGAGCATTAGCCCGGATTACTAGTCCATGGCATTAGCCTGGATTACAAGTCCAGGTGAATCAGTCTAGATTACTAGTCCAGGAGCATTAACCTGGATTACCAGTCCAAGAGCATTCACCTGGATTACTAGTCAGGAGCATGCACATAGATAACTAGTCCAGAGCATTAGCCTGGATTACTAGTCCAGAACGTTCGCCTGGATAACTAGTCCAGAGCATTAGCCTGGATTACTAGTCCAGGAGCATTAGCCTGGATTACTAGTCCAGGAGCATTCACCTAGATAACTACTCCAGAGCATTAGCCTGGATTACTAGTCCAGAATGTTCGCCTGGATTACAAGTGCAGGAGCATTAGCCTGGATTACTAGTCCAGGGACATTAAACTGGATTACAAGTCCAGAGCGTTCACCTGGATTACTAGTCCTGGAGCATTAGCCTGGATTACTAGTCCAGGAGCATTCACCAGGATTACTTGTCCAAGAGCATTCACCTGGATTACTAGTCCAGAGCATTCACCTGGATTACTAGTCCAGGAGCATTCACCTGGATTACTAGTCCAGGAGCATTAGCCTGGATTACTTGTCCAGGAGCATTCACCTAGATAACTAGTCCAGAGCATTAGCCTGGATTACTAGTCCCGAGCATTTGCCTGGATTACGAGTCCAGGAGCATTATCCTGGATTACTAGTCCAGGGGTGTTAACCTGGATGACTAGTCCAGAGTTTAGCCTGGATTACTAGTCCAGGAGCATTCACCTAGATAACTAGTCCAGAGCATTAGCCTGGATTACTAGTCCAGGAGCATTCACCTGGATTACTAGACCAGGAGCAATCACCTGGATTACTAGTCCAGGAGCACTCACCTGGATTACTAGTCCAGGAGCATTAGCCTGGATTACTAGACCAGAGCATTCGCCTAGATTACTAGTCCAGAAGCAATAGCCTGGATAACTAGGCCAGGAGCATTAGCCTGGATTACGAGTCCAGGAGCATTCGCCTGGATTACTAGTCCAGAGTATTCGCCTGGATTTCTAGTCCAGGAGCATGGATTACTAGTCAAGAGTATTCGCCTGGATTACTAGTCAGGAGCATTAGCCTGGATTTCTCGTCCTGGAGCATTAGCCTGGATTACAAGTCCAGGAGCATTCACCTGGATTACTAGTCCAGGAGCATTCACCTGGATTACTAGTCAGGAGCATTCACCTAGATGACTAGTCCAGGAGCATTCACCTGGATTACTAGTCCAGGAGCATTCACCTGGATAACTAGTCCAGAGCATTAGCCTGGATTACTAGTCCAGGAGCATAAACCTGGATTACTAGTCCAGGAGCATTCACCTAGATAACTAGTCCAGAGCATTCACCTGGATTACTAGTCCAGAGCATTTGCCTGGATTACAAGTCCAGGAGCATTAGCGTGGATTACTAGTCCAGGGGCATTAAACTGGATTACAAGTCCAGAGCATTCACCTGGATTACTAGTCCAGAGCATTCACCTGGATTACTAGTCCAGGAGCATGAGCCTTGGTAACTGGTCCAGGAGCATTCACCTGGATTACTAGTCCAAGAGCATTCACCTGGATTACTAGTCCAGAGCATTCACCTGGATTAGTAGTCCAGGAGCATTCACCTGGATTACTAGTCCAGGAGCATTCACCTGGATTACTAGCCCAGGAGCATTCACCTAGATAACTAGTCCAGAGCATTAGCCTGGATTACTAGTCCAGGAGCATTCACCTAGATAACTAGTCCAGAGCATTAGCCTGGATTACTAGTCCAGAGCATTAGCCTGGATTACAAATCCAGGAGAATGAGTCTAGATTACTAGTCCAGGAGCATTCACCTGGATTACTAGTCCAGGAGCATTCACCTGGATTACTGGTCAGGAGCATTCACCTAGATAACTAGTCCAGGAGCATTCACCTGGATTACTAGTCCAGGAGCATTCACCTGGATAACTAGTCCAGAGCATTAGCCTGGATTACTAGTCCAGGAGCATTAGCCTGGATTACTAGTCCAGGCGCATTCTCCTAGATAACTAGTCCAGAGCATTAGCCTGGATTACTAGTCCAGAACTTTTGCCTGGATTACAAGTGCAGGAGCATTAGCCTGGATTACTAGTCCAGGGACATTAAACTGGATTACAAGTCCAGAGCATTCACCTGGATTACTAGTCCAGGAGCATTAGCCTGGATTACTAGTCCAGGAGCATTCACCTGGATTACTAGTCCAAGAGCATTCACCTGGATTACTAGTCCAGGAGCATTAGCCTGGATTACTTGTCCAGGCGCATTCACCTATATAACTAGTCCAGAGCATTAGCCTGTATTACTAGTCCCGAGCATTTGCCTGGATTACTAGTCCAGGAGCATTAGCCTGGATTACTAGTCCAGGGGCGTTCACCTAGATAACTAGTCCAGAGCATTAGCCTGGATAACTAGTCCAGGAGCATTCACCTGGATTACTAGACCAGGAGCATTCACCTGGATTACTAGTCCAGGAGCACTCACCTGGATTACTAGTCCAGGAGCATTAGCCTGGATTACTAGACCAGAGCATTCGCCTAGATTACTAGTCCAGAAGCAATAGCCTGGATAACTAGGCCAGGAGCATTAGCCTGGATTACTAGTCCAGGAGCATTAGCCTGGATTACTAGTCCAGAGTATTCACCTGGATTTCTAGTCCAGGATCATGGATTACTAGTCTAGAGTATTTGCCTGGATTACTAATCAGGAGCATTAGCCTGGATCTCTCGTCCTGGAGCATTAGCCTGGATTACTAGTCCAGGAGCATTCACCTGGATTACTAGTCCAGGAGCATTCACCTAGATAACTAATCCAGGAGCATTCACCTGGATTACTAGTCCAGGAGCATTCATCTGGATAACTAGTGCAGAGCATTAGCATGGATTACTAGTCCAGGAGCATTAACCTGGATTACTAGTCCAGGAGCATTCACCAAGATAACTAGTCCAGAGGATTAGCCTGGATTACTAGTCCAGAGCATTTGCCTGGATAACTGGTCCAGGAGCATTAGCCTGGATTACTAGTCCAGGAGCATTAGCCTGGATTACTAGTCCAGAGTATTCACCTGGATTTCTAGTCCAGGATCATGGATTACTAGTCTAGAGTATTTGCCTGGATTACTAATCAGGAGCATTAGCCTGGATCTCTCGTCCTGGAGCATTAGCCTGGATTACTAGTCCAGGCGCATTCTCCTAGATAACTAGTCCAGAGCATTAGCCTGGATTACTAGTCCAGAACGTTTGCCTGGATTACAAGTGCAGGAGCATTAGCCTGGATTACTAGTCCAGGGACATTAAACTGGATTACAAGTCCAGAGCATTCACCTGGATTACTAGTCCAGGAGCATTAGCCTGGATTACTAGTCCAGGAGCATTCACCTGGATTACTAGTCCAGAGCATTAGCCTGTATTACTAGTCCAGAGCATTCACCTAGATTACTCGTCCAGAAGCAATAGCCTGGATAACTAGGCCAGCCAGGAGCATTAGCCTGGATTACTAGTCCAGAGCATTCACCTAGATTACTAGTCCAGAAGCAATAGCCTGGATTACTAGGCCAGGAGCATTAGCCTGGATTACTAGTCCAGGAGCATTAGCCTGGATTACTAGTCCAGAGTACTCGCCTGGATTACTAGTCCAGAGTATTCGCCTGGATTTCTAGTCCAGGAACATGGATTACTAGTCTACAGTATTCGCCTGGATTACTAGTCAGGAGCATTAGACTGGATTTCTCGTCCTGGAGCATTAGCCTGGATTACTAGTCCAGGAGCATTCACCTGGATTACTAGTCCAGGAGCATTCACCTGGATTACTAGTCAGGAGCATTCACCTAGGAAACTAGTCCAGGAGCATTCACCTGGATTACTAGTCCAGGAGCATTAACCTGGATTTCTAGTCCAGGAGCATTCACCTAGATAACTAGTCCAGAGCATTAGCCTGGATTACTAGTCCAGAGCATTTGCCTGGATTGCAAGTCCAGGAGCATTAGCCTGGATTACTAGTTCAGGGTCATTAAACTGGATTACAAGTCCAGCGCATTCACCTGGATTACTAGTCCAGAGCATTCACCTGGATTACTAGACCAGGAGCATTAGCCTGGATAACTAGTCCAGGAGCATTCACCTGGATTACTAGTCCAAGAGCACTCACCTGGATTACTAGTCCAGAGCATTCACCTGGATTAGTTATCCAGGAGCATTCACCTGGATTACTAGTCCAGGAGCATTCACCTGGATTACCATTCCAGGAGCATTAGCCTGGATTACTAGCCCAGGAGCATTCACCTAGATAACTAGTCCAGAGCATTAGCCTGGATTACTAGTCCAGGAGCATTCACCTAGATAACTAGTCCAGAGCATTAGCCTGGATTACTAGTCCCGAGCATTAGCCTGGATTTCAAATCCAGGAGAATGAGTCTAGATTACTAGTCCAGGAGCATTCACCTGGATTACTAGTCCAGGAGCATTCACCTGGATTACTAGTCAGGAGCATTCACCTAGATAACTAGTCCAGGAGCATTCACCTGGATTACTAGTCCAGGAGCATTCACCTGGATAACTAGTCCAGAGCATTAGCCTGGATTACTAGTCCAGGAGCATTACCCTGAATTACTAGTCCAGAGCATTTGCCTGGATTACAGGTCCAGGAGCATTAGCCTAGATTACTAGTCCAGGGGCATTAAACTGGATTACAAGTCCAGAGCATTCACCTGGATTACTAGTCCAGAGCATTCACCTGGATTACTAGTCCAGGAGCATTAGCCTGGATAACTAGTCCAGGAGCATTCACCTGGATTACTAGTCCAGGAGCATTCACCTAGATAACTAGTCCAGAGGATTAGCCTGGATTACTAGTCCAGAGCATTTGCCTGGATAACTGGTCCAGGAGCATTAGCCTGGATTACTAGTCCAGGAGCATTAGCCTGGATTACTAGTCCAGAGTATTCACCTGGATTTCTAGTCCAGGATCATGGATTACTAGTCTAGAGTATTTGCCTGGATTACTAATCAGGAGCATTAGCCTGGATCTCTCGTCCTGGAGCATTAGCCTGGATTACTAGTCCAGGCGCATTCTCCTAGATAACTAGTCCAGAGCATTAGCCTGGATTACTAGTCCAGAACGTTTGCCTGGATTACAAGTGCAGGAGCATTAGCCTGGATTACTAGTCCAGGGACATTAAACTGGATTACAAGTCCAGAGCATTCACCTGGATTACTAGTCCAGGAGCATTAGCCTGGATTACTAGTCCAGGAGCATTCACCTGGATTACCAGTCCAGAGCATTAGCCTGTATTACTAGTCCAGAGCATTCACCTTGATTACTCGTCCAGAAGCAATAGCCTGGATAATTAGGCCAGCCAGGAGCATTAGCCTGGATTACTAGTCCAGAGCATTCACCTAGATTACTAGTCCAGAAGCAATAGCCTGGATTACTAGGCCAGGAGCATTAGCCTGGATTACTAGTCCAGGAGCATTAGCCTGGATTACTAGTCCAGAGTACTCGCCTGGATTACTAGTCCAGAGTATTCGCCTGGATTTCTAGTCCAGGAACATGGATTACTAGTCTACAGTATTCGCCTGGATTACTAGTCAGGAGCATTAGACTGGATTTCTCGTCCTGGAGCATTAGCCTGGATTACTAGTCCAGGAGCATTCACCTGGATTACTAGTCCAGGAGCATTCACCTGGATTACTAGTCAGGAGCATTCACCTAGGAAACTAGTCCAGGAGCATTCACCTGGATTACTAGTCCAGGAGCATTAACCTGGATTACTAGTCCAGGAGCATTCACCTAGATAACTAGTCCAGAGCATTAGCCTGGATTACTAGTCCAGAGCATTTGCCTGGATTGCAAGTCCAGGAGCATTAGCCTGGATTACTAGTTCAGGGTCATTAAACTGGATTACAAGTCCAGCGCATTCACCTGGATTACTAGTCCAGAGCATTCACCTGGATTACTAGACCAGGAGCATTAGCCTGGATAACTAGTCCAGGAGCATTCACCTGGATTACTAGTCCAAGAGCACTCACCTGGATTACTAGTCCAGAGCATTCACCTGGATTAGTTATCCAGGAGCATTCACCTGGATTACTAGTCCAGGAGCATTCACCTGGATTACCATTCCAGGAGCATTAGCCTGGATTACTAGCCCAGGAGCATTCACCTAGATAACTAGTCCAGAGCATTAGCCTGGATTACTAGTCCAGGAGCATTCACCTAGATAACTAGTCCAGAGCATTAGCCTGGATTACTAGTCCCGAGCATTAGCCTGGATTACAAATCCAGGAGAATGAGTCTAGATTACTAGTCCAGGAGCATTCACCTGGATTACTAGTCCAGGAGCATTCACCTGGATTACTAGTCAGGAGCATTCACCTAGATAACTAGTCCAGGAGCATTCACCTGGATTACTAGTCCAGGAGCATTCACCTGGATAACTAGTCCAGAGCATTAGCCTGGATTACTAGTCCAGGAGCATTACCCTGGATTACTAGTCCAGAGCATTTGCCTGGATTACAGGTCCAGGAGCATTAGCCTAGATTACTAGTCCAGGGGCATTAAACTGGATTACAAGTCCAGAGCATTCACCTGGATTACTAGTCCAGAGCATTCACCTGGATTACTAGTCCAGGAGCATTAGCCTGGATAACTAGTCCAGGAGCATTCACCTGGATTACTAGTCCAGGAGCATTAGCTTGGATTACTAGTCCAGGAGCATTCACCTAGATAACTAGTCCAGAGCATTAGCCTGGATTACTAGTCCAGGAGCATTCCCCTAGATAACTTGTCCAGAGCATTAGCCCGGATTACTAGTCCATGGCATTAGCCTTGATTACAAGTCCAGGTGAATCAGTCTAGATTACTAGTCCAGGAGCATTAACCTGGATTACCAGTCCAAGAGCATTCACCTGGATTACTAGTCAGGAGCATGCACCTAGATAACTAGTCCAGAGCATTAGCCTGGATTACTAGTCCAGAACGTTCGCCTGGATAACTAGTCCAGAGCATTAGCCTGGATTACTAGTCCAGGAGCATTAGCCTGGATTACTAGTCCAGGAGCATTCACCTAGATAACTACTCCAGAGCATTAGCCTGGATTACTAGTCCAGAACGTTCGCCTGG